>NC_142712.1:1805000-1980000 GCF_055471065.1 Atractosteus spatula | reverse complement strand
TGCAATCCAGCTTAGATCTGCCAGTCATGCGAGAGAATCACAGGTCAGAGTAATCTCATACTGCAATGAGCAACAATTTCAAAGAAACACTTGAGTTTAATTCCCAGTTCCAGGTTTGGATGCTCATGGCTGCTGTGCCAGAGGCCACTTCTCCAGCAGAAAGGCACGGCGGACCCGGCGGTGGAGAGCCCTTGTGGGTATGACTGGCGGGAGGGGCGGGGAGCCCCGCGCAGCTCCCCAGCGACTGACGCCGAGACATCCGCTGCCCTTCAGCCCTTTTCAAACAGGTGCAACTGGCCATGGGACTGAACGATTTTGTCATTAAACTCGGCTGCTGGTGTAACGAGGGGATAATGACGGGGGGAGCTCCTCGCCTCCGAACAATAGCTCAAGACCCCGAGTGCCGAGCGCGCGGAGCACCTGTTCCTCAGCAGCGCTAATTGACGGGGGTGCGGAGGCTGGCCTGGGCTCTCCGCTGGCCAGCCTGCGAACGCCAGGGGGGTTCCCCCGTTTAGCCCATAGCGCCACTGCAGGCAAGAGGGAAAGTTCTCTTGGGGGGGCAGAACTCCCACTCACTGACGGAAAACCTTCCTGCCTTCTCCTGCAAGGCATGACGGCCGGCAAGGATTTAAATGCAGACAGGCTAAGGGAACCCAGAATGGTGGTTTTATTCCACATCTGCGTGCTCAGACCACCCAGATGAAGCCCTCTGCAGGAGCGGCTAGGACTCATGGCTTGAGGGTTGTGGGTTTCGAATCCGGGCGGGAGACTGCAGCTGTGCCTTGCTCAAGGGTACAGCACTGCTTGCTCCAGTAAAACGCCCAGCTGGAGTACTGGTTACGTGTGCAAGTGGCTTTTAATAAAAGAAACAGTCAAATAAATCAATAACCCATCTGGAAAGCAGAATCTCTGATAATGCTCCGCGACTGAACAACTCCTCCGGCTTTACATTAAGAAGACTAGCTGTTTCTTAACATGATTCTATCTCTGTTTTATCTGTTAATTGCTAATTAAATATTGAGACGCAAGTGTATTATTTCTATTTTCTCTACCTGCATAGATTTGAGATTAACAGAATAACATTATGATTTCCGTCTGTAAGTTGATCACACACCATGTACAGGAAAGGCAGACCTTACACTGAACAGAGAAGCTCCCTGGTCACATTCAAGAAAGCATTACCAGTTTCACCACGAATAAGAGGCTGTGCAACCAGTCAACAGAATAAAAACTTGTCCATACATGACTGAATAAAATGCAATGCGAAAGCAGTTAGATGCAGGTTTAGAAATGATTCGCACAAAAAGCGATTAAAAAAACCAACAGTGGACCCTCTGTTATCCAGCAGAGCTGGGTGCAGTAACATTAAGTGCAGGTGTTGCCTTGTGGGTCTCTGAACTACACCTCTGCAGGTCAGGTACTGCAACACAGAAACTATCCCCCTCCCTGCGAGAGGATAATGTAATTTGTTCCTGTTTCCTCCCCATTGTAATTAACACTGGAGAGCTCCTTTCATGCTTATCAGCCTCTATGTTCTTTACTTATTTAAGTTCCATTGTACGTCTTATCTGAATGCCTGTCCGTACAAATAGCAACAATAACTGCTTCTATTATCCAGGCGAAATCAAATCTGTGTGCCGCTGTAGGACGCAAGCTATTTTTAAATCAGAATTAATATTGGTGCTGTTCAAGCCTTTGTTTTCGTGTTTTGTTTAGATAATTAGGCCTCTGCTCTCGATGTGTTCTCCACAGAAGGCTCTCTCGGGCCACACTGCCGGTAATTGAATTTGACATATGCAGGGTGTTTAGATTTAACTTTGTCAAGTGCATATGTGTTACCCTCTTGTTTGTCTAATTTCCATTGTGCTCCCAGGCCAAACAGAATCAACAGTACAGTTCCCATGGGCTCTGGCAACGTCTTCATAAAAGAGCGTGTGGAGGGCAAACAGCAAAATGAATAGAGGCGTTGGGCTGGCGAATATCTTCCTTCCCCCCTCACATGGCCAATACTAATTTTTACAGACATGCTAGAAGAAATACTTCAGCTCGCCTTTTGTCGAGACGGACAAACACTGGAACTCCCCTGGTAACCGCTCAACAATAGCTCTACTGCAGACAGGACAAGCGCACGTACAGTAAGCGATTTCCAGACGGTCGCAGCCGCCATAACTTTGCGTGCCACTTTCTTGAGCGTTAACCTTCGATGAACTGTATTCTGCCCCGCTACTGGCCCGTTTCTCTACCTGCATCGCATCACAGCTCAGACACACTCCATTAAGTGCATGTTTCCCGCAGTGCGGAGACCCCAGAATGGCTCTGTGGAAACTGATTGCTCAACTCTACTTGGTGCACTTGTACGAGTCACAGTCTCCATCAGTGCATTCTTAACACGCCTCGTCTCTTCGTTACAGTGCCCGACAAACCGCCACAGTTAAAAGAACACCACTGCAAGGCAGGGCTGGCACAGCAAACATCTGTTCCAGCTGGACGGGCCCACATTTACTCCCGGCATCGAAGCTGGGTCTGCTCTGCTCAACCCACACAGCCTCGCTCTCTCTCTCCCATAACGTTTTTCCGAGAGGCCCCGAGAGGAACGTTCTGCAGACTGCAAACTATCAAAACTCCCGTCAAGTCTTGCTTGAGGCAGCTGGCCCGCTGCTGGACCCTGCCACCGGCCTACTTGCACCCAGTTCCTTAAGACATGCAGGCAGGAAGGCGCTGCCGTCATCTGGTGGGCAGCGCCGCCGCAACAAGCACACAAGCGAGAGACCAGTGCCTGCAGACCTCGCGGTCCGAATCCCTGCTCTGTGGGACTGCCCTCCGCTCCTGGCACCGATAATGGATCAGGAGCTGGGATGCTTTTGCACAAGCGGGCTGAAGAAGGGACAGACATCCAGTCCCCCGCGTCGCTCTTCAGTCTGGGGCGCAGGACGGCCGTCACCCGGGACCTCCTGCAGCTGGGCTCCGCGCCGAGGCCCAGCGCGGTGTTGCTTTAAGAAAGACGGTGCCCAGCTCGCGGCACGCTCGCGCTGCCAAGCTGGAAAATCACACTCTGAGGTTGTGTACTTGTCTGCTAATCTGGAGAAGGCTCTGATGTAAAAGGCTGAGACTGTGACCCGTAATCACTTAAAAGATACAGTGCAAATTAGTGAGAACACTAAGTGGCTCATGTGACACTGGACTCAAGGGCAGTGGTGATGTCCTAACTAACACATCATTATACAGTGCGCTTAGTCAGCCTTAAAAGCTGCCTCTGTAACAAAACAGAGAAGGGGGAGAGCAGAAGAGAAAGACCAAACCCAAACCTCACAACGCCACGTCAACTGCACCACCCAACACGTGGTCATTAGCACTATTAAACAATAAGACTGACGCACACTCTGATAAGTCTAACTGCAGAAAACGAGGAGGATCACAGCTAAATCAAATTACTCGGGATTCACAGCCACGGTATCTTTAGACACTCAGGTCATTAAAGCTGCAGAAAAGCACAAGCCGGCTCCGAGAGAGCTGTCCTGTGGCTGGGAAGGAGAGGCCGGCGCTGGAGACGGACCGATCGCACACAGAGGGGTGCTGGGTCTGCCCTCCAGTGCACTTATGGGATAGCAGCGGCCACATGTCCCACGAAACAATTCCTCCCTGGGACACAGAAACACGGATCCTTCTGGGGCAGAAGCTTTGCTGTTCAATCACTAAGTTTACTAACTTTTCTGCCCGGACCGCTGTTAGTGTCAGCACAGTTTCGCGATGATGGAAAAAAAAAGGGAAGAAGACCTGTGACTGTACACCACTTTGGTCATGCAGATGAGCCCCCCCACTGCTGCGCCAACAGTGGCGGGGAGCAAGCGGCGTCCCAGTTTCGGGGTTGCTAAGCAATCGAGAATGTAAACCCTGCAAAGCAGCCGGGTTGACTTGAGCCCTTTCTCTCGCTCTCTTTTTTTTCTTGCGATGTTTTCTCACGCAGCCTGCGCTCAGCCCTGGAGTCGCTGGACCGCCCGGGGCTGTGGGAGACTGGCACAAGTCGCCCAGGCACGCCGCTGGAGCGGGTCCCCAGTCAAGAGACCGACTACCCCACGGGCCAGACGGGCCAATGCGCTGCCCCAGCTGGCCGGGCCTGCCACCCGGGCCCGGGGTTCTGGGGGAAAGGGCAGCCATACGATCACAGGGATGTCACTGCGAGTTCTGAAGCCAGCTCGAGATTTTTTTTTTTAGGAGTCAGTAGCAAATTAAAATTACTTTTAACAACAAAATTCACTGCACAAAAAGTAGCCGAGCTTTTAAGATTTAGTCTCTGTGAAGCAAGGCACGAGCACAGGCTTAAATTAAATCAAAATTCCACGACAAGTCATATCGGGATAATTTCGCTGTATAGTGTGCCAACAGGCTAGACAAGTGAACAAACATATACTGTGCATACTCTGCTAGATTATTGGATACTCCACCACATATTGCTTGCAGCCCCCAAAATATTCAAGACATTTTTTCTTAGATTATTGAAAACAAGCTCCATATTGAAGCCACTTAAGGACTATGAATCAAACAGCAAGAACAAGCTCCGGAACACGTCTGGTCCAGGCTATTCTGAACAGAGAGCTCTTCTCAGAGGACAGATTTGGATACAAAAGCCAATGAAACAGCTTTCTGCAGCCACGAATAGACTGACCTTTCACAAAACACATGCTCAACCACTTCAGAGCTGGCTTACTGGTAAACAAGGCTAACACTCGTCTTCAAACGAGAGGCAAAATGACACATTCTTGTTTTCACAAACACTTCATCAGGCACGTCTTAAAAATTGTTCTTTTTGTTACCTCTTGTGATTTAACTGCTCCCCCCGCCCCCCCCCCCACTCCGTCTAAGGAAAGCTGAAACATTTATGTATTTTATTGCAAAGAGACATCATTAATTTAATATGTCAGTCCCCAGAATGCTACTACAAAACTATTTGAAGGCAGGATAAAAAAAAGGAAAAAAAAAATCAATTCAAACACCTAACAGCTCTCTTTGAAAAGGCACAGGATAAAGCTTCATAATTACATAATTATACCAGTCAATATCTAACAGTTAGAGTGAATACAGCCACTTCTAAAGGAGTCAAATGAATTCCACATAATTTAACCAAACACTGAGCAAAGCAACACAGCCCAGCATCCAGAGCAGGGAGCTGGGAGCCCACGCCTCTCCTGGAAATCGGAGCAGGGGGGCCGACTTCCCAGCGCCACCTTCAGACTGCGCTGGGAGGGGCAGGCTTGTTCCTGGGCTGCTGTTCAAAGAAACGAGACGAGAAAAACGGGGGTTTTCTGGGTTCCCTCTGTCTGCCACAGTGTGCGGGTGTGTAAGGGCACAGCTCAGGCTTTGACCCCACAAAGCCCACACCCGCACGACTCTGGAGCTGAAGCCAAGGGGGCCCGCCTCCGGGTTCTCTCGGGTCCGGTCCAGCTCGGCGATACCTTGCGCTGGGCCAGACCAACCTGCTTCTCATCAGGCCTCAGCCACACAGCACTGGGAAGCCCCTGGGACATCGCCTCACGTCCACAGACAACCGGGACGTGCGATAGAGATGGGGGGAAAACTTTCTCCGACTATACCAGTACCTGGCTATGCAGGTGGGGAAGCGACAAAACTCCTGTTTGAGAACGCCAGCATTTCACTCGAACCACTAGACATAACCACAATCGTTTTATTGGGTAAAACTGCCCAAAACAGAGGTAGAAAACGGGGCCAAAAAAAAGCCAGCCAATAAAAAAACTCATGTGAAATCAATGAGCAACAACGGCCGTTTCAGCTCTCCAGGAACATGTTTCATTTAGACTCGGAGCACCAATGGGACAGTCGAGATCGATTGTTCCTGAATACACACCACCCATTAGCGGCATTAGTGTCTCCTACATTCTGCTAAAAAAATTCCAGACCCCAAATCCCCCCGAGAGAGAAAAAAAGAGCCCCCCCATCTCTCTCCCTTTAATCCAGCTGCCTCTTTCAAGCGTCTGAAATGGGTAAATTTCACAAAAAGCCACCATTAAGGCGAGCACAAGAAAAGCGCAAGACAACATCTTTTCACTTCTTTGTACTTCAGTAATCAACAGATGTACTTATTCACCCTTCTGCCTTAACCTGATCAGCAGCCCGCTCTGAATGGTAGGAAATAATTCCACTTTGTACATCTTCTAGTTAATCAAGACTTTCTATTCAGCAATTTGACCTTTTGTTCAAAACAGGATTATCACTTTTTTTTCCTCCAGTTACCAAGGGCGACCCGCATGGCGAACATAATTGCAATAATTTGCAAAACACCATGGCAACCCACATTACAACTAGGTAAATACTGGGCTTTTGTGCCACATTGTTATTTCCCTGAGATGCTGGAGTCAGGGAAGGGATGACAAAAAAAAAAACGAACACAAAATTTATATTTGCTTTGTCTCCCGAGAGCAGAAAATTGATAATGAGAATTGGGTGAGGCGGCACCATCTGTAATTTCTAACTTGATTAATTAGGATGCTAACGGTCTTTAATAGGATATTCAACAAACAGCCCTGACTTCACATCACCACCTACTATGCTCCAAAATCTCCCTTCACAGCCCCCCACCCCCACCCAAAACACAAACCCCTAAAAATCCGGCACTGTGTTTTCATCTTAAGGAACAAACACCCGTTATTTGTCCTCCCCCCCCAGCTGAAAGGCATCCTTAACGACGCAGCGCTGCCTCTCGTCACGAGCCGGCCGCCGGGGGTGTGCGCGCGAGCAGAGGGCACTTTGTCCGCTCCTCTCGGGGAGAGGAAGGCGCCAGAGCAGCTGCGCCTCCGCCAGGACAATGGAGCTGCTGGGCAGCCGCCGCGCGAGGGAGGTGTGTTCTTTACCACGACTCATTCACTTCCCTGAGAAACCGCAGGGGTGTTGCCCAATAAGGACCCCCCTCCTCACACACGCACCCCCTCTTCTGGGCTGGACCTACGGCCGGGCCCGCGGAGCCGAGACGGCAGGCCTCCAGCGGGACCCCCAGCCCCAGGCGCAAGCCTGCTCCCGGGAACAGCCAGCTGGTGGCAAAGGTGGGTGGGGGGTGGACAATTCCGGCCAGTCCCGACGGGCAGATCTTTTACTGGTCTTTCAGGGAAGGTTCTGGCCTCAAACTCCAGGATCTCACACACACCACTCTCACTCTCCTTCCCACGGACGGTTCTGCCGACTTTAAGCCACTTGGGGAGCTTCCATCTTTCACAGTCCCATGCAGTTTATTAATTGGTATTCTTCCTGTTGGCCCAGCGAAGCCCCGCCCCTCTGACTGACACAGCCACTGTGCACCAATCACATTGGCGCAGCTCTGGGTGCAGCCCCGCCCACATTGCCCCAGTCCTTCCAACTCCCCCTCCACTGACAGCCGACCTCTCTATCTCCAACACTGGACGGGACTAATGAAGCAATTCAGGTTCTCCTCCATTATATCTTAGGCACATTGCAAATGACTCCCTTAAATGTTCCTCTAGTCTGTAGTCAGTCTGTACAGATTTTTTCCCCATTCGGTTTTAGGGGCGGTGTCTCTGAATTTTCAAAAGATGTCAACAGAAGCAGCAGTGCAACACGTCAATGAGCAAAGAGCATCAGTTCTCTGGGTTGTGGGTCAGAGCTTACCCTAACTTGTGTATTAAAGAAACATCACACAAATTAAAAAAACAGGGAGAAACAATATCAGTCTTTTTTGTCCACAGCATGTTATACGTCCGTTTGTAAGAGTGAAGCTGAATCAAAGAGACACTATCAGTAACCAACGGACAAGACAAAAAGATTTTCATCAGTGGGGCAGTTCTCAATGCTAGTGCTTTCAACCTCAAAATCAAATCCATCTCAAAACACAAAACAACACTGAAAGGGAACGAGGAGGCTCTGAATAAAGCCATTCCTCCAAACTTTTCCTATGACTCCTAAACAACTGGAGCAAAGTCTGCTACAAAAATACTTTTCATTTGTGAAAAGCAACATGCACAACAAAGCTAAAGTTTTTGCCATTGAAAAACAAACACGGCCCTGCGTGCAGCAGGTTCAGTACAAAACAAAAAGGATTTAAACAGCCCAGCCCGCATGTCACACCAGCGCTCCATGGCTGCCTTGTGAACACTGTCTCTACGTGGGCGCGAGAGAGCACAGCTCTTTCCAGAAAAGAGCAGCTCACTGGGGAGGGCAGGCTGCCGTGGCGCTGAACCAGCATCTACAGATCAGGGAGAGAGGGTTTCTGCTGCCGTTTCAGAACATGCAAGTGGACAAAAAAACAAACGACCGCCGAGCAAAGATATGACACCTGCATACCTGCGTCCCTGCGTCCCGGGGGGACAGAGAGGAGTTAAAGTCAGCGAGGGGGGGCCACAGAGAACGGGTGCGTGCCAAATTCAGGCGTTAAGTCAGAGCAGCGGATTGATTAAAAAGAGTTAAAAGTCTTGTCAAAAAGCCTGCTACCTCCCTTCACCATGAAGCAGCCGTCAAAATATTATCAGCTTGCTGAAAAGCGCAATCATTATTTTATAAACAGGAAGACATACAGTAATTATTAACACTCTAACACACGGAAAATTAGTCCACTTGTGTGCCGATGGGGAAAAAAAAACTTTCTGATGCACCGGGCCTGTGGCGCACTGGTCTGGATGGATGGGGCAGGGCGAACGACACAGGATACTCTCCCAGCGCCCCTTCAGAGCACCGAGCCTCACGAGCGCCCCATGAACTGCGAGAACAGAAAGAAGCTGGACGCATCGAGACATCTACACTGACTAAGAGCACCTTGGCAGTCACAAACCATCGAGATATGGAAGAAGCCCTCTCATTAAGCACACTAGTATTTCTTTAAAATCCGATCCGACACATCGGTGACCAGGGCCGTCTCGGAGGCGTAGAGGCAGAACCCTCTCTCAAGGAACGCTACACCAAGCAGGCAGGGATCTGTGCACTGTCCATCAAATCCACTCTAGGGTGTGTAGCAATTAAATACTGCTGCTTCCAGCTTGTTTGGTCTGTGGAGGTTATGTTGAATATCAATAAGGCCTGCAATACTGGACTGATTAAATATTGTCACCAAACACGCAGAGGTGCAGCTGTCGACACTCACACAGCAGCAAAACCCCCTCCCTCCCCTTCCTCAGGGCTCCCCCCTCCCCGACAAAACCAACTTAACACAAAGAGCCTTCAGGAAGTGTTACACTTCACCAGCAAGAGACGACTGCTCAAAATTCTGAGCATGACTTGCTGTGCAAAACTGGAAAAAAAAAAAAGGAACAACATGTCTTATCTGAGCAATAAGGCTTAAATAAACTAGAAGAAAATTTCAACTGATCCATAAAGAATTAATCTTCCCTGCTGGAAGTCCTATAGGCCCTCATATATCTTCTATTTCTTAGCCTGCAGCAATGGGCCTGATCTGGAATTCTAAAGTGGGAAGACCTCACCCGCAGCACACAGAGTGAGCGGCTGCTCCCGCCTCCGCCCCCCGGCCCCCAGCCTGCCCTGTCTTCCTCGGGCACCACGCCCCCCTGCGCTGACCGCTGCCCTCCAGCCTGCCCCATCTTCCTCGGGCACCACGCCCCCATGCGCTGTCCGCTGCCCTCCAGCCTGCCCCGTCTTCCTCGGGCACCACGCCCCCCTGCGCTGACCGCTGCCCTCCAGCCTGTCCCGTCTTCCTCGGGCACCACGCCCCCCTGCGAGCTGAGGCCCAGTGCTGACCACTGCTGAACACTGTCCCACTCGCTGGCAGGAACAGTTGGATGGGGGGCGGCTTCTTCTTGGCGAGTGTCCAGGAAGACAGCGGACCACGCCTGAGCCCGTGTCATCTCCGCGCGTGATGTCGCCCTCGGGCCCCTCCCCACCGCCAAGAATCCCAGCGGTGCCAGGCCTGGCGGGCGGGTGGGCGACTTGTCACTCCGACTGGCCCAGCGGCGCGTTACAGGTGCCGGACGCCCACAGCTGTGTCCCACCCGGTCTGCGTGGGGGTTTCCATATCGGTGCACATCCGCAAAGCAGACGAGCTTCTCCAGAACTCCTTCCAGTGTAGGCTGGGCCCCCTCGTGCTCTCCAAGACCAGACAGCTCGGGCTCTTCCACCCCGGCACGACTAGCCACTGCACTGAGCCTGGGAAAGGATCCGACTGCCTTCCTCTGGACTGATTCCAGGGCAGCGATATCCTGACGATTTCGACATCTTGAAACTTTTTCCCCTTATTCTGTACTCCACAAGGAAATGAAAATCACAGCTTTTGGGGATTTTCCGATGGGAAGGATGCCATGTTGTTAACTCAAATGTTGTGTGGACAACCCCCTCCCCAGACCAGCAGCCCGTCCTGTCGCTTGTCACAGACCCTCCCCAGCACGCAATCAGACACAAATCCCAACTCCGCACGAGAGGGAGCTTGAAAAATAAGCGGATCTCTTCAGCGTGTCGCGCTCCACCGCAGCGTCTCACCCTCCGGAAATGGGATACCCTGCACGGCTCTGACAGGAGCAGGTACTTCCACTGAAATCGGTTAATTCAGAGGAATCGAGTAAAATAACTGGCAGAGTACAAACAAACAAAGCCGAAAAAGACATTCTGTTGTATACCGATGCATTCCCAAAGGCATTATTAACAATTAATAAGCATTACAGTGATGCCTTGTTTATGTGGCCTCTTCCCAACACTGCAGCCTTATAATTAGACCCCCCATATTTTTCCTATTTATGTCTTTATCACATGCAGCTGACGCACTCATCCATTAAAAACTGGTGCTGACAGATGGATAATCAAGCTACAATTTGTATTTACCGGATTACTGAAAATTACCCAAAGTACTGTTAAGTTGGAATAAAAAAAACACACCGTGGCTCTTTCCTGACAGTGATGTACGAGCAATTACACATATCAGACAGTTCCAAGACACCCCCCACGCTCGATATCTCTGCTGCTCCCCGCGCCCCCGCCACCAGCCAGACGACAGCTCGCCAGTCCCACAGCCACCATGGCAGAGAGGACGCCCTGCACTCCCGAAAACTAGGGGTGGGCGGCTCAGCGGAGACCGTGCCAGCTGGGGTGCCCCCGCTGCTGCTGGACAGCGCGACTGGCCGGAGCCCCAAACCCACGTTAGGGCGAACCACAGAGGCCGGAGCCACTGGCCTGCAGGCGGGTTGGAGGGGGTCTGGAGGGAGAGTTTTACAAACTCCACCCACCCACCACTCCTGACGACAACACCTGCCTGACTGACTCCCAGTTTGTTTATATTGACATCCCAGGAATGCACACTCAAAAACTTTTTGTTGTGCCAAAGCGGCGCTCAATTTGGACCGTGATCGGGGGTCAGCCCCTTCAGCAGGTGCCACCGACTCCAGCTGTCCAGAATCACCCCTGCTAAGCGCCGTCTCCAGGGTCCGACTGCCGGGATTACCGGAGCTCCCTGCAGCAGACCTGGGATTGCTCCTGCGGCGGACAGCGAGCACAGGCACGCCCCCCCCCCCCGGCCAGGCGAAAAGACATGAAAGACCGGCCTTCGCAAAGACGGATCCAAACAGGAGGTATCTTTCAAATGAGCGGAGACAGGAAGGGGCTTTAATTCCCAGGCTTCCTGAAACTCGCGCAGCAGGCAAGCTGCACAGCTCCACGCGCGCGACAATAAGTCTCGTCTGCCTTCCAGCACCTCGAGAAGACAACGCCCTTCCTTCCCGTGAGCGCGTGCGATACACACTCCCCTCCAGCAGGGTCAGGCGGCGGAAGCTCATCGCTCCCCAGAACCCGCCCCCGGGAGAGCCCAGCCTCCACGGCACTGCCAGCGTCCCCCCCCCCCGTCTCCGGTCCCGCTGAACTCGACCCAGTCCGCTCGCATCTACCAGTCAAACACCGTGAAGCTCAGCTTCAAAACGAGCGGTGCCGTGCCTCGCCGAACTCTCGGACAGAGCTCCCGGGTGACGCCGGTCGCTTATCCCAGAGTCTGCCCAACGTGCGCTTGAGACGCGCGCTCTCCTAACTGCCACACGTGCAGATGGTTGTGCACTTATTCACAAGCACAAAGGACTTGCAGAGAAGCAATGAGTTGCCCAGACCGGCCTTCCTCAGACGAGTGTGAAGGTGAAAGGAGGCCAGTGTGTGCAGGCGCAGGTAATTCACTGACCGAAGGTCCCCCTCCTTCACCTACACGAGCTGGCGCGAGCTCACCGAGACGGTGAAGCCAGGCCTGCCACAGAACAGCACTGCTCCTGAGAACAGGCCAGGGGCTCCTCTCAGGTGCAGTCCTCTCCGACGGGCTTGGAAACGGGAGGACAACGGGGAGGCCAAAGAACAAACTAAGCTGACGCGGGTTTCCAACGGAGAAGGGAACGTCGGCTTCTCGCCCTTATCTTTCGCACCAAGGGTAGATCGTGCTCGCCGGCCAATCCAAACAAAAAGATCTAAAGCAGAGAGCAGCTGCTCCCCCAGATGTAATGGCAGTTTCCCAGAGCTCAGCAGAGCCACCCAAACTTGCAACAGGAGAGAGAGACAGGCATCCCCGTTTTCGCACGAAATGTCAATACGTCATACAAACCTCGTTTCTATATAACGAAAAGCTGTGGGAGAAAGACAACATGTTCATTGAGTTAAAACCTAAAGACGTGCACTCACGCTGTAGTATTTTCTGATGTGGCGCCTGATGTCCAGCACGAGTTTGTTGCTTATTTCAGCGCGAAAGCTGATCGGTGAGGCTTCACACTGGACATCACAGCAGCGTATCAGGCTGGGCTGAACGTCCTTGCCCTGAAAAACAGGACGAAAATAAAAAAATCAGGAGAGACGTGCTATAAAGACATACAGACAAACTGCCTAGCGCCTGGTAAAGTTTAGAAACTATGATAAAAGTCAGTTGCTGTGAAACAACGAACAAACATCCCACTTCCTTCTCCCCCCCGGAAAAAAAAAAACTTCAGAACACTGCCCCAGTCCAGACTGGAGCGCTAATTGGACACCAGAAAAGCCTCCAACAGTGTCCATTTTCCCCTCCATTTGTACATTTCATTTTCCTTAACAGAAGAAAAAAAAAACTTTTTAAGAAAAGAAAGAGAAATAAGCGAAACTGTCAGTACAGCAATTCTCCATTGTCAAGGTGTTTTATTCAGTGGCCCTAGAGGGCAAGCGGCCATCAAATATATAAATAAGAATGCGCTGGCAGCAAATTCCAAATCCCATTTTCAACCTCAATTTGTACTGCGCTTGCCAAAGCTGCAAAGCATTACTATTGCTTCTGAAATGAGTCCTAGCAGGGGGTGCGTATGTGTTAATGCATTAGCCTTTTATTCATGAGGCTGGGGCTTGGAGCCGACTTCAGTAACAAGAGATATTAGTTTGGTGGTTTTAGACCTGAATGGACATCAGCCCACAGGAAGGAAAAGACTCACGGGACTCGGACTCGTACTTGCACGAGCAGAAGGGCGCAGAAGCCTCGTCCTGACAGAGCAAAATCCATTTCTTAGGATGCTTAAGAGGACGGGGTGGGGGGAGTTTTATTGCACGATCAAAAAAAAAATTCTAGAACTGTTTCAGGAATTATATGTAGACTTCGAACGACATTCTAGGATTGCGATTTCAAAACAACAGAAGTGGAAGGGAACTCTAAACCCTGCTGCCGATGCCGTTTGGCTTCGTCACTGGGGTCACGACCCCAGGCAGCCCATGGGCTCCAGAACACGAATCGAGCCCCTTTACTCCCAGTTACTGTACCCACGAACAGGCAGGAAACAGACCAGCTCCACGGCGCGACTTCGACAACGTCACAAGCGCAACCGTACGAAGGAGGAGAGAGCAGTCGGGCCCTGAGAGCTCCAGGCAGGGCGAAGACCCGAGGCGCCAGGGCAAGCACACACATGCGCGGTTACTGCACGCAGCCCTCCGGCTGCTGGTGAGGAAAAGGCATTGCCCTGTCCAGCAAACACCTCAAGAGTCTGGATCAGAAAGCCTTCTCCAGCCCTAAAACTGTTCTAAAAAGTTCTAAAACTGAACCCAGCGCCTTTCCTCCCGCCACCCCGTCTTTAACTCGCGCACCAGGTGGAGCAGCCCGGAGTTTGACATCTCGCGCCGACAGCCAACCCATCTGCAAACTAAAAAGACACTCGGGCAATTAACTCTGCGTTATTTACAGCTCGAGTGAAGCAAGAGTCAAGGACTCAGCCAGGCTGTGCAGATCCGAGCCCTCCCCCTCCGCCGGTCCTCCAGGCTGGGCTCGGCTTCGACCCGCAGGCATTCCAGACATCTGCCGTTTGCCCAAATTAACTGGGAATAATTACTTTTAATTCTGACAAGGGCTGGTCCACTCTACATGTCAAGGCTTTGGGGGAGAGGCCGAGAGCTTGTTTTCATTTTTATCGCAAGTTGTGTGCGCGCAGACTCCTGCTTGGGCTCAGATCAAGGCCAGGGAGGAGGGGGCTTGGCAGACGCAGCCCCGCTCTGCGGAAGGACGACATACCAGACGCCTCTTCCCCACGGCGATCCTCAAGAACAGGGAGGACAGCTGCGGCACAAAGATGAGTTGCAGGATATATTTCATAGATTAATTTTCATTACTTCCAAAATCCTCCCCCCCACCCGAAAACAAAAAGTATGTGCAAACTTTAATGGGCGCGATAAGCTCTTTCTCATCTCGGGACCTCAAGCCTTTGGACCGCCTTAACGGTTTCTTAGCAAGGACGAAGGTGGAAAAAAAGACGAATCCATCAACTGCAGAGTTCGTGTTCCCCTGCAACAGCTCGAACTATTTCAAGGCAGGGCTTTGAAGCGAGCGGATCAAAAGCACGAGGCTCTCCTGCGAGGAGGGGAGCAGACGCGTCGGTCTCTCTCTCCGTCAGCCCACGCGGAATGAGCCCCCGGACCGGACCCGGCCATGCCTGCCTGCGATGGAAAAGCCAACCAAAAAGTGCTTTTCAGCAAGGCAAACCCGAAAATACCCTCGGGTCTAAAATACGACAAGAAGAGGCGAGAACACCCGCAGAGCACTGACTCCCATGAACTTTCTCCAAACTCCTCGGCCGAATTTGTGTTAGATAAGATCAAACTCTCCTCTGATGAGACACTCTCCTGACAGACCCCTTCCCCACAGCGGTCACTGTCCAGTTCAAAAGAAGTATTTACCTTTCGGCTGTAATGTCAGTTTAACACGGATAAAGGATGTGATCTGGCCACAGAACTGATTTCAACGTACACTGCTCTGTTGCCGAGGTCTACTAGCAGTTGGTGTGAAGGGAATTCTTCAAGTTATTGTATACTGCCTACAGGCCTGCTGATCCAGAGAGGAAAGCCGATACGTCAAGCTTGTCATCCCCAGGAGCTGCTACCCTTCCACGAGAGCTCCACTGAGTCTCCATGTGCAGTTCTGACCTGCTGGCAAGTCTGGAAGTGGTCACACTCACATGGCCCCCGAGCCAAAGGGGAGAGTTCAGTCTCTCGTCAGCTTGCTGTAACGGACGGCGAGCAGCGCGGGACTGTGTCCTCAGCCCAACGGGCCACAGGGGCGCAGAAAAGCGCTTCGTGTTGAACCCCCCTGGTCCCCTCGACTCCCTCGACCCCCGCCCCCAGCCCGCAGCCCGCAGCCCGCAGCCCGCAGCCCGGCGGCCTCACCGCGCCCTCGAACACGGCGTCGTAGACGTTCTCCGCGCGGCAGCGGGGGCAGGCGAACTTGAACCTCTCGCAGTCGCGGTACTTCTCCTCGTCCGTCAGCTGCGCCGGCACCCCCAGGAGGGCCTCGTTCTCGTCGTCGCGCTGGTACTGCTGATGGGCGCGGAACTGGGCGGGGTCCAGGCCTGCGGAGACAGACACGCAGACGTCACGGCCAGCGGGACGCCCAACGAACACCGCTCCACGCGCTGCCCGTGTGGACGGCGCTTAGTATTCCATTTTTCAGCAGGAAGGGAAGGTTCTTCCCCGTGTTAGGCAAATGCACATGACGTTAGGCAATCGACAGTTTCTCTGACAATGTCACTTCTATAGCAACTGCCATTTGTACCACAGCACCCAGGGCATGAAAGATGTAAAAGTATGTTTAAGCAGACAAGAGTTCCCTTCATTCGAACGTTAAATGATGAAAGGAATGTATTTTAATCAATCCTGAAGCCTTTGTCTTGCTGTTAATCAGACAAAAAAAACTCTTTAATAAAGAACTCTAATGTCACAGCTTAGTAAGGATTGTAGAGGAGAGACTGTCATTGTTAAAATTAATATGGCAATCTGTTAAAAAAGCTCTCCAGCCAGAATTCTTTTTGCTATTACAGATATTGTCTTTTTTTCCTGTTTTCTGGTTGCAAAAATACTGAAACCCATACTGGGAAAGCAATATTAATCTTTCAACATGGAAAAACAAAAATCATTTCAACATCAGCACGGTCAAAAATTCAATTTACGTGTGATTTAATGATGGTGTACCTCCGTAGTTTTATTATTAAAAATAATGATTAGGAAATTCTTATACATTTTTTTATTAACCACAAAATATTTTCCATTCGAAATTACTCGTTAAAAAATAATAAGCAAAAATTTTTTAGAGAAGGACTAAAATCCCTGCTGTGGGGAGGCATGCTCGTGTCAAGAGAGAGCTGCAGCAAAGTGACACAAGAAAAAGAGCTCCACGCAGAACACCTTCTGCTGTTTTAACTAATTAGCGCCGACTAATCAAGGCCCTTGCTAATATTAGCAAGCGTGTGGGAGGAGAACATGGCAGGCAGCGCAGAGAGGGGCCTGTTGGCTCTGCCGTCTGGGGGCTCGCTGCGCCCCCCGGCAGGAGAAACATGCCCGCAAAGCACACGGGAGGAAGTGTTGATCTGACAGCCTCCTGCAGGGGTCCAGAGCTTCGGCTGCAAGGTGCCCAAGTCAAGCGTAAACACAGACGGGCAACGAGGGAGAAGAGCCCACTGGGCCCGTCTGGTAGGGTTGGTAGCTCATGGATGCCAGGACAGCCGGAGAATCGGCTTCTAAAACATGGCTGGGCAGCTTGTTCCAGACTCCCACCACCCTTTGAGTAAAGTGCTCCTTGTTTTAAGCTTTTAATGCATTTCCTCACAGTTTCCACTTGCGCCCTGCTTCACTGTTAACAGGGATTAAACCTGGCATGAAGTCCGAGAGCTTCACAGTCAAACCCTGTCACGGGCGAACCTGTGAGAGCTGTCCAGTGGTCATGGACAATCGGAGAAATCCTTGCCATACAATTAAAAACAAACAAACACTGGATCTCTGAAGCCATCCAGCCTAATAAACTAAAAACAGCACTTTAATAAATCTTACAGAACTTCACAGATGGAAACAAATATTTTTTTCCGGCTGAAAATGAGCTCAGAGGTGGCTTATTGCTTAAATATTGAACTATCGGTGCAGGAGGGAACAAACTGACCAAGAACACTCAAGTGAGAAACAGCAAGACCCACTTGACCACAAGCAGCAAGCCCGACATGGCAGGGGTTCCCCGGCCCTCGGTTCGTGGGGAAGACAGCGCCTGGGGCCTGGCAGCCTCGGGCTCCGATTCTTCCCCACTGAATCGAACAGCCTCCCCTAAACACTCTGCAGAGGCCCCCCCCCGAAAAACAAAGCCCTGAAATAATTTTGGGGCTTCAATCTGGTCTGTAGAGCCCACTCAAGAGCAGAGCGCCAGGCTGGAGGGAGAGATCACCCGTGCAGGCCCTGAGCAGGAGACCTTCCCTGAGGGAGGATAGTGCCTTCAAGAGCTGCCATCTGCTGGCAGGCATGCTCCTCAGCCACTGAGCAGGAGGCTCCAGACTGCGTTTAACACGGGAGACTCCCCCGTCACTAGCAAGGTCAGTTCTCAGCCGTAGGGCCAGAAATCAGGAAAGCCAGTCCGCACTGCATGGGGCTCATGCATGCTCACAAAGCCGATAATTTGGATTATTTAATTACTTTTTCCTCCACAACAGTTCCTGCTGGAAGCTTTTAACACCTAAGGGGGCGAAACATAGCTATCACGGTCTGAAACGGCGGAGACGTTAGAAGTCTCGTGTCAAATAACTCGCCGTCGGACAGCATTGACATCGCAATCGACCTCCAGTTCCACAGACTATACAAATAATCTCTCTACACCCCGCTCAGCTCTTTACTCCAGACCAGCAGCTGGGGCGTCAGTGTCAGCGTCAGCTGGGAATGTTTTACTCTTTTAACTGCGCTTGTTTCCTGTGATCTAATTAGTGGCCGTTTTGACTTCTTGACACCATCAGTGCTGACCTGACCCCTTGTTTGGAGGAAGATGGAAGCACAGTCCGACCTATTGGCATGTCGCTCATCTGAAGGGTGCACACTGGACACCCCTGCAGAGGGCCAGAGTGCCTCGAGTTCAGGCTGAGGGGAACGGTCTGGCAGCTGCAGTGGTTCTGTGGTGCACACTCCCAACGCAACGTGCGTGTCATTTAGAAACAAAAAGGTGTTGGGGACTGAAAGAATCAACTGGCTTCGCGAGCTCTCTGGACAACAACCTGCACGTGTGCAGTGTCATGTACTTGACAGGCTCTGGACGAGCAGGAGGGAGCTGGAAACAGCTCCAGGCCTCCCGCCTCCGGGCCGCGCTGGGGCAGCGAGGAGCCCCGCCAGGGCACACTGACCTAGCCAGGTGGCGATGAGCGCCGAGTCGATCCCTTCGATGGGCTCGCAGATCCTGGCCACCACCGGGTGGACCTGCTGGGAGAGGTAGTACTGCGTGTCCAGGCTCAGGGCGTCCTGCTTCTGCAGCTGCTCCAGGGCGTAGGCCCGCTGGCTGGCGCCCAGGTTCGAGCCGTCCTGCGGAAACAACACCCATGAGCTCGGGGCCTCTCACAGGCCTGGGCCGCCACTCCGAGACTTCCAGGTGGCCGAGACTGACTGCTGCCGCGCAGGGGACTTTAATGGGGTTTAATTCTACCGAGATGTGCAGGACTTGGTCAAAGTACTCCCTGCCTTAAGGGGTCTAAACCACGTGCCCAGGTCTGGAGCCGCAGGCGGCACTGCTGACTCGTCCTCTCCCTGTCCACAGGCCCTCCTGCTGCCTTCAGGGAGTGTTCTCCATCGGTGGCGATGCACACAGCGCGAGCCCACACCTTGGCTGCTGGGCTTTTCCCTGCATCTTCCCGGATGTGTGGAAACCCAGCTACTGAATGCAAGGATCCAACACATCCTCTGACATCACCAGACAACAGATCTGTAAAATCCTGCAGTTTGCTACACAGCAGACATTGATTGTCATTCTTCCTTCTCCAATTACCCGTGATTATATACACACCGATACACTCCGCCGTACTCTAAAAGCTTGGGACCTGACGTAAATTAACATCAATTTTACTGTGAAAGTATAAAAGGGAAAGAGCTAATGGCTTTTTTTTTAATATTGAATCTAACACTAACGTAGGTGTGAAATTACAATAAATCCCGTCTCAATTTAATATACATATATTTAAAAGAGAGAACTTGAAATTCATTAGCCATCTTTTGACATTTTCATTGAAGTAATGAAGTCTCCCTGTTTTAGTTGTTAGTCAGTGGGGTTTCTTAGCCTATTATCAGCCAGAAGGGTCAAGACGGGTCAAAATGCACCACCCACACCTGCATGAAATAGCTGTGCTTTTGTCAGAAACCCTCAGGAGACGACGAAGAGGAGCAGATACGCGGGTGTCACGGGCAGCTCTTCCCTCCCCTGCCAGGATGCGACCCTGCTTGCCCCCGGGCTCCGAGCACACACAGTGCCCATCTCCGCCAGGCTGCCGGACCGGGTTCCCTGCCGCGCCGGAGCCCTGCTGTGACCCCGGGTGGCTCAGGCCTGAGAGGTGAGCCTGCGTCACAGCCGCCTCGCCTCCCACACAGTCCCGCTCACCTGGCAGATGACATAGGAGACGGTGTCCCCAGCCTTCACCTTCCTCCCGCCCTGAGAGTTGATCCACAGGGCCACGTGCACGTGAGGCAGGCTCTTCTTGTCAGGGTAGTCCTGCGGGTCCTTGGTCAGGGCCTGCAGGGAGACGGGTACAATGACCGCCATTATCCCCGAGCACAGCACCACCTACAGGGCCGGGGCTGCAAACTGCACCCACACATTCCGTGCACAAGGATTCAGGCCAGACAAGGGTGGCATGGGGTGGAACCCCGGTGTATGCAAAAGTATAGTTTAGGGCTTGTTATAAAGCATATGTTACAGGATATACCTTAATTAAGAAGGGCAAGACAGAAAACAGGTCCTGTACATAGTGTACAACACTATATAAGTAAACGACAGTAAAACCTATAATACCCTCACTTAGTGAAATGCCATTCTGATTATATAACCTCTGTGCTTGGGTCTGTACACTGGCTACCAGTGAGCTTTTCAATGGTTTTAGAGGAGCAACAATCACATAGGAGGTCCTCTGTATATCAGAGCTTTTCCTATATACAGCCCCCAAATATCCATAAAGCCCTATATCTGTGACCCCAAATCAAAGATGATGAAACACTAAATAATTTTAAATCAAGCTGAAAACCTCTTCTTTGCCTTTTTTTGTACTTAATGGCAACGGATATTGTATTTGCACAGGAATGCTTTTTTGTTTTTGTGCAACTCTCTGAGATGTCCTGGAATCGAGTGACCTCTGTGAGAGCACGTTTCTCTCTGACTTCAGCACACAAAAGGAGGAAAGCTCAGAAGGAATGCTGACCACTAATCTCCGAGTCCATTTAAGGTGCATTTCAATCCTGCCGTGTACCAACTACTTCAGCAGAATAAAAATATTCATCCGGACCTTTTTTCCCCAAAGCATTTCAAAGCACTTGACGCAGAGAGAGAAGTGTACCCTGCCTGGGTGAGGTGTGGCAGCCGGCCCCGACCACAGTGGGAGGCCGCTTCTGCAGCTGAGCTAAAGGGGGTGCTGTAGGGAGGCCTGCCTGTACAGGCACAGATTAACGCCCCTACATTTACCGCGGTGAAGAGATCTTTAATGACCTCTGATTAACTTCCCATTCAAAGCATAGCACGCTGTCTCCAGTTAGGAAGTTGTAGTCCAAGAGGGGTCAGAAGAGCACCACCCACTGGGCCAGCAGCTACCGGGTCTTCCCTAGGGGTCCCTCCACCCAGTTCTGAACTGGGCCAAGCCTTGACTCGCTCCTAAGGTCTGGCCAGATCACGGTACAAGCTGCTCACGCTGTCAGAATGGGTTGCACTCGCTCATTTCTCATCACCGGCGGTGGAGAGAAACGTCTCGACTTCTTACTCTCAGCAGAAGGGAAACGTCTACGCAGCATACGACACACACGGCTAATGAGCGACTTGGTTTTGCTCAGTTGTCAGCCTTTGAAGGAGTGGTTCCATGTGAAGAAAACCCAGGAAATACGGAGTGCTGTTTATATAGTGGACCAACACTCTCACAGCCTTTACCTTGTGGATTTCAAACTGGCTGAGGGGGACGCTGCCATTCACCACACTCTCCCCAATTTCCATCAGGCGCCTCTGAATGTTCTCCACAATGGTGTCCCGGGGCTGGTCGGACAGGATCTGACCAATGACGTAGCTGAAGGGGAGAGCGCAGACTTACTGAGCAAAAAAAACACAGCACCCTACTGTGATTCACAACACCTTCCCCGACCAAACATCTCCCAGCACTTCACGTTAATGGGGAGTATTCATTTGATTTCTCATACTGGTTATTTAATCTCCGTAACCAAATAAATTCACTGACGGCACAGAAACCTTTTACGCATTTCGAATGGAGCACCAAATCGTGAACTTTGTGAAAGTACCGTAAGTCGCCGTGTTGTCACCACAGGCGAGAGAGCGAGAGTTTGGGCGAATTGTGATGTGAAGTGACCCTTCCTGCTCACTAGTCTCCATGGTGGCTAATGAAATTTGATGGACGAACGAACAAGTACAGGTTGTGCTGGAGACATTTCATCGCAGAAATGTTCCAATGGGATCTGCAGGCAGAGTTAACAAGTAAGTTCTATTTATCGGCAAAACCGTCTCCAAGTCGGGTAGCAATATCTCTATTGGATTAAAAGAGCTGTATTCACAAGCCTGCGTGTTTTCAGTGTCATAAGGCCACTTCATGTCACTGGATGTTTTGTTGCTTTGTTCTGAATCATAGAATATGGCGCTGCGCAGACCTGGAAATGTAGTCTATTTTGTGATGTGAATTGGAGGCGTTACACTTTAATCTATACATTTTACTCTTATTGCAGTTAGAAATGCACTCAATGCTGATTCTTTCTAACCCTGAAACAGATACATTGCATTGCAGTTCCCCTTTAAAACAAAGGAATCTAACCACATAACGTACTGCAGCTTTTAAAAAACTGGACCACAACAGAAACCATTAATTGTACTTATTAGAAGATAAAGCTAAAGGAAAGTAACATGCTCGTAAAAGAAATTTAAAACTTTCTATCATTTTCTCTCTCAGCTAAGCTTGGATAGGAAGTGCAGAGTCCGGGTGCAGAGCCTGGAAGAACCTGATCTTCTGAATGCAGCCGACGTGGGCGACTGAAGTGCCATGAGCACATGCCATCTTAAAATACAAGCAAGAAAATAAATCCAGGATAATGGGACTGTTCTATTATCTTCGCTCTGCTCTGCTCCGTGTAAACTGGGAACGAGATGTAGACGGCTTTCTACTCAATTGGGAACTTGGAGAGAGCACAATCGCAAAGCCCCGTCGTAAAGATCTTAATGCCCCAATAAAGTCTCTGCGGCCCTCTGCTTAAACCCAGCAGCTGACGGAGAGCAATGGAAAAGAGCAATGAATGAGCAGTAAATAACCTGGTAATGAGAGAGCCCTGGTATTCACGGGCAAGGCGCCCAAGCCCTGCCAGAGGACACTCACTTCCCACAGTCCTTGGCGAGGTCACTCCAGTCCCTCCTGACAATGTCCAGGCCCTTCAGCTCCTGCTTGGTGGTGTAGTGCCCGTCCCCCGTGGACTCCACCAACAGCGCCGCGTACTTCTTCTTCTTCAGGAGCAGCAGGGACTTGAAGACGCCATCGATGTCAATCTCCAGCAGCTTGTACAGCTTGTTCACTTCGCTCTTCACCTGGAAGAAGGAAGAAGAGCAAACACTGAAGCCCTCTAGCCTCGGGAGCAATTATCTCGATCGGACTGCATTTTTTCCTCTTCCTCCCCAACCTGTTTGGAGCTGCTGAACGGTGTGGGCCTCAGTTCTCCAGCAACAGCCCCTGCGCTACATTGCAAAATCACAGAGGTACTTTTCCCACACAGCTGCCCACCAGCAGCTGTTGACTGGTCGCCCTGCGAGCTCCACAGAGCCGGGACGCACAGTACCAACAGCTGCAGGAACGGGATGGATGTCGCCACCCGATGTCACCGCAAGTGCTCGCGTGCCCGCACATGTCCCAGAAGTCCCTGCTGTGCTTTGGCCAACTTGGCCCCGAGGGATCCTGGCCTGACTCAGCCAACTAAGGGGCCCAAGGTTTGAACCCGCAGCGCCTGGACTGCGGGGACTGCCACACAAACATGAGAAAGGCTACAGACGAGAGGGTCTACAGACAGACCATCTTGCCCTCACAGGCTGTCATCTGTTAACCGATCTGAGGAACTCCCCCAACCGTCTCCTGAAAGAAGCCTGCTGAGGTCAGCTTCCGCTCCGACTGAGTGGAGAAGAAGCCACAGGACTCGTCTACCATCCCGATGTTATAGTTAGGCCATCTCGTGCGACTCAGAACACGCTCCGAGACACCGCTCAAATCCGATTGGCTGAGGGGGTGATTAGCGAGGGCCGTGCTTGCCACTGCGATGTGTGCAGAAGACGCTAACCGCAGCCCAGATTGTTTGGGCAGGCTATAAGGCTGAAATGGAAAAGTACCTTGTTTCCCAGTTTAAAGACCTCTTCCAGATTGGTGCTGTTGGTGTTGATCATGATGGAGTCTGTGTCACCATAAATCACATCCAGGTTCATCTACAACACAGGGGCAAACAGACGGTCAAAACACCAGAGCCCCATCATTTAATGTTCCCAAAACATTCAGATCACTCGGTCTCCTTAAACTCCAAAACCCTGTGTTAAACAGATGAGCTGAAACACTGAAAACTGGGAGCTGTTCCATGATCTTGGAAAGTAAACAGTGCTGAGCAAAAAAAGTTACACAGCAGTGACAGTCACTTCAGTAAGGATATTTCGCCTGTTTGGAAGTTGATGGCCTTGGCCTTTTGTTTCCAGTTTGGAAAAGGATGAAGATACATTGTGTTCCCAGTGGCCCCATTACCTTCTGCACCATGTCCTTGGTGTGCATCAGGATCTGAAAGAGAGCGAAGAGGATGACGTTACATTCCAACTTGCACAAAGAGGCTTGTTGCTTGAACAATGTGCTCTGCCTATTGCGAGCTCAAGGAGAAGTTAAATAACCCCACTGCTTTCTGGAATCGTATCAGGAAGTGCAAATACCATTCTACACAAAAACAACAACGAATTCATACTTATAAAGCGTCGCTCCTGCAAGACTTTCACCCCTGTCCTGGAGCACCTTCTGTGTTTGCATTCCACACAAGCTCTTCATTATGCTAACAAAGGGCCTAATTGGACCAGAGCAAACTGCTCTTCGGGTTTACACGCAACTAGAAATTACCTTTCCCCGCGGCTGAGAAGGCGAACGGAGAAACAAAAAAAAAACTAACAAAGTTGCCACAAATAAACGACTCAGACCAAGTAAGGCACAAGGGAGCCAACATGCCAGCAGAATGGATTCACTTGGGAAAAACTCGCTTCTGTGCTAAAATGTGCAAGTCCCCCAGAGGCCAGGAGGAACCTGAGACAATCACAGCGGGGCTGCTGATGAGCCCCACTTCATGGCCAGTTGGCAACGACAGGCATCAGCTTGAAGTGCCAAAAGCTACAGACCACAGGGTCCGCAATCCCTCTGTATCCCCTACAGCACAGAACAGCTCCTGCGCCTTTAATCACCAAGCCTGAGAAACCCGAACATGCCACTGAAATATAATTAAAACTCCCCTCCCCCCAAAATAAACATGGCTGTAATTCTGATTTCCTTAAACATATACATTTAATGCAGTACAGCTGTGGACGGGAACTGCTGGAGAACTTAGCCTTTAATGTCAGACGCTGTGGAACAAAAAAAAAATTAATTAGCAAATCTATTCAGTAATTCAACACTTCGCAACAGAAAATGCCTCTGTGATTTCCTTTTAAATGCAGGATAATTGGCTAAGAGGGTTATTACTGACATTCAAATGGAACTCAGAATCCCCACACAAGCAGAGTCATAATAACAGCTAATGATCTTAATCAGGAGTGGTTTTGCGGCTGACAATCCACTCGTCCCCAATTCACTTGTACATTAAAGATTTTCCCTCTTTTTCTTCCCATTATTTTTGCCGCGCTGGCGATGCAGCTGCTGAAACACAAAGATTAGCCACAGGTGCCAGTGACAATCCACATTAATTCATTATTAGTTATTAATGCGTCCGGCAGGACAGCTTTTGAAGCTGTACGATCTGATGTCCTTAAAGGGTCCCCGATAGCCAAAGGTGCCAGATCAGGGTGCCACGTACAAATGTTTTCACGAGGCCGTTTATTTTCAGCCACACTGCACAAAATAATTAAATCGCATTTTCTTATTACAGTAGTGGGGTCCTTAATGATGTTTCTCCCAAAAAGCACGCAAGCACATAAAATTCCCCGATGAAAAAACAAACACACAAATGTTATTCAGCATCACGGTCTGTAAATTTCAGGATGAAATCAAATTATACTTAAGTCTGACGCAGCCTCTCTCCAGAAGGCACTGCTTAATCATTGAAAGCTCTTTCAAGCCATTTACGAAGTGACGATGATTAGGGCTCATTTTAGTAGGGAATTTTTAATTGCTGCAATGTTAGCAATTAACATTGAGATGTTTAATGGGCACCATCCTTCTTCCAAGTCTATTACAAATTAATAACACAAGATCAACCTCTTGCCAGAGGTGGACAGTGGAAACTGAGCGACCGTGCATAAGAAGGATAAAGTCCACAGCTTTTTTGCAGTGTAGTGTCGAGGGTCCTGGATTTTACACTAGAGGGTTGAGGGTTCAAATCCCAGGTGAGACTCGGCTGTGACACTCTTGAGCCAGATAGTTCCCCTGCTGTACAGATGGTCCCCTGGCTCGCCACTGTAAATGACAATTTGCTCTCAGTTTCCTATTCTTTTTACCTGGTACAATGGAGGAATACACAAAACAATTCCGTTTCAAAAACAGAAAGAGGAACCAGTTTCTCGGCTTTGCCCCGCAGAACCGCGAAGGAAGGAATTCTTGGCCTCTGCCCCTCTGAAAGCCGACACGCCGACACAGAGCTCCCCCCCCGCTTTCTAAACGAAAATGTCAAGCGGAGTGCACGGTTAAATTTAGCGCGCTGGAAAGGCACTAACAGGCAGTGGATCAAGCTGGAATTAAAACGGGTGCAGAGGGAGCCCCTCGGCTGACCTCTCTAATTAGAGCCGGATCCTAAAATGAGTCGACACGGAAAACCGGCAGCAGCGACACCTCAGCTTCCCCAGCTCGCAGCTTTTAATTAGCAAGACCTCTCCACCAGGGAGGAGCGCGAGGCTGCAAAGAGCTCGCTCACAGCGGACAGCAGGACGGCATCGCCCCTCTCCTTCAGCTCATGCTTCTGCCTCTGGGGGCCGGCGTGCCCCCCACGAGAACAAAACAGCCCCAGGGGTCTCACTCGGCGGCCACCCCTGTCCAGGAATCACAGACCACCCCCCCCTCCCAACTCCCAAATGTCACACCGCTGTCCTGCCCCTTTGATAAAGCCAAGCAGGCTCAGCGGGCCCCAAGACATCTTTTAAAAGGACAGAGGTCAACAAGAAAGAAATTCCGTTTCAATAACGAACTCAGGCCCTGAGCCTCCGACGCTGAAGTAATTCACAGCTAAATAAGCTAAAACCCGATTAACAAGCGTGCTGATGGCTGCAAACGGGCGCACAAGCGCAGCGCAAACCAAGGACGGGTAAAAGAGCTATTTTTCCTTCACGCAAAAATCAAACTTGGCCCATGTTCATCACCTGCCCTGGCTCGAGCGGGGCACAGAGCATGAAGAGAGCGGGAAGGGCTTCGGCGAACGGCTCCCCCCGCAATTCACACTGCACCCCAGAACAGGCGGAAGGCAAAGCCACCCTAATCCACTAGCACAAAGAGCGCCCGTGCCCTCCGCCTCCCCGCGTGGCAGCAGTTGCCAGACCCTGACCCACATGCCGGGGCTAATTCCATGGCAGGCCTTGGCCCCGCGCGCCGCCCGTCCAAGACAATGCCTGAAACCAGACGCGGCTCCTCTCCGCAAACAGTTGTCCCCCGGTCACTCCAGCCCCGGGGCGGGGGGGTGCTCGGCGATGGCCAGCGCGACCGAGAGCCGCTGAGGCCCAAGTCAGACGACACGGCACCAGAGGGTGACCTTTCGCGAGAGAGATCCTAACAGGTGGGCAACGTCGGGCATAAATAATCGCGTTAAGCTCAGCCGGCGCAAACTGAGACGGCCGGCGCAACATCTTGTCATCAGCAATTGCCCGAGCTCCCTCTTTGCCCCCCGCGGGCCGCTGCCACCAAGGACACGGGGCTATTTCCGGCCGCAGGAATCATCTCCTTCGGACTGCAGCGCTGCTCGCCGCCGGCTTGCGGAGGGGGGCCGAGCTGGAAAAGAGAAGGAAGGTGGTAGCTGGGGGGCTGGTGGGAGGGGGGCCGAGTTATTCCAGCCTCTCCATGGGGACTGATCGCACCACGCAAGGTCACCCAAGGCAGGAGGAGCTGCCAGCAGCGAGGCCGGCCCCCTTCCGGAGAGACGGCACCTTCGCAACCCGGACCACTCGGGGAAAAGAAATGCAAGACTAAATGTCGGTGGACACCCTTGCTAATTAACGAGCCTCTGCTAATGAGGTTCTGCGGATTATCCCCCGTGTCATGTGAACAGGTGCGGAGGGATGGCAGGTGGCTGACAGTCGGCCCATAAACACCCCTCAGCCAGCCTGTTACAGACTCACATCCACCCGTTTACAAGAACAGGTTCGCAACACAGCGCTCTGTGGGGCAACGCCAACCAGAAACACAGAGGTAGCGCAAGCTCACTGGCTGATGGGAAGGATTTCTGACCTCCCTTGACCTCCCATGGCCTCCAAGCCAAGAGACGGACACTTCAGGCCGACTGAAGTACTGAAGGGAACGGTCAGCCCCTCCACGTGCTGCTAACACAGTTGTGCTCCGTCCACCTGCTTCAGATTCATCATCAAATGAACGAGCAGAGGCTGCTTCCAGACTAAAAAGCAGAAGGGAGGAAAAAGAAAAAAGGGTCCTGCCGCTGAGCCCCTTCAGGTGTGAGCGGGAGGAAAGCAGCAGGGACAAGGAACAAAGCAGCCGAGCGAGCGAGCGTCCGGTCGCAGGGAGAAAAGCCCAAATCTGTGAATGAACAGAGAAGTTCTAAAAAGAGCTCAAGCATGGGGGAAAGGTGTAGGGTGGGATCCAAGTCTGAGGATGAGCGTGGCTGCTGGAACCCCTGGAAAAGGGCGCAGACAGAAGGGCCAGGGAGAGAGAGGTCTCTTCCCTCTGTCCCTCACGCCTTCCTGCCTGCCTCCGGGCCCGGAGTCAGCTGCAGCACCCTCGCGCCCGTGCGACCCACGCGCTACACTCCGACGCGTTCGTGCGGCCGACCGGCACGAGCGACTGCTCAACACGCTCAACACGCACGGAAGCGAGCCCCACTCTCCGCCCCTGAGCACACAGCCCAGCCCCGCCTCCAGCAGCGGAGCCAGGCGGGCGAGGAGCGAAGCACTCGGCACTTGTGGAACGGGCTCTCGGAATCTACTTACACTAATTTGGAAGTAATTTATCGGCACTCCACGGTTTTACATTCTCCTAATTGTCTCACGAAACGCATTTGATGTAAAAAAAATGGGATCCAGGTGTCCCCAGATTACAGACTTCCAATTACACGGAGAAGTCACGGACTGACATAAGTGATTGAATTAATTGCCCTCCTTGTCTAATTAGATTTCTGCTCCCCCCCCCCCCAGCCCCTTGACACCAATCCGTGTCAAGTTAGTCACAGTTTTCATTAACCTCTGACCTCTGCGAGCAGATGAGCCGGCCAATATTTTGACAGGACTGACAGCTGGGGGAGAAGGCTGCAGCCCCTGAGAAAAACAAGTAGACCGAGCAGGGTCAAGGAATGCACTCGTTCTCCAGGCAAGGAAGGGGGGAGAGAGAGGGAGAGCCGTTGTTAAAGCCACACCACCACCGAGATCGACACCACAAACTCAACTTTCTTAGCTGTCCGACAACTGGATTCCAAGAGAGAAAAGCCATCGACTTTAATTACATTTTGACTACACTCTGCCGGGGTTAAATCCCCAGCTTGGCTAATGGCTTATTAATTGCGGTCACAGCAACAGCCGCTGAACGCTGCACCGCGCGCAGGGAAAGCACAGCTTCCTCCTCGAGTCTGGGTGCAGCCGGCTCCACTAGACTCTCTTAAACTCTGCCAGCATGCACGCTTCACTCAACAGGGCCAGGTCCGCCCGCGCGATGCACCTCCGGGCCGTGGTGAGGGGGGGCGGGCGGCGGGCCAGCCTGTCGAGGCTGCCACACGAACCCGCTGCCTCCTGCGGCATCTGTGGGTCTCCCGCACACGCCTGGCACCCCCGCAGGATGGCAGGCAAGGGATGAGCTTCCTGTCAGCTGTGCGCCCCGACAGCAGGGCTGCCTAAAGAGCCTCTCATTCCTCACTCAAACCGGGAGGTGGGTTCAAGGACACATTAGCACACAGGATCAGCCTGATGTTTTAATGACAGACTTGTCTCTCTTAAAGCTCGCAGAAGGGCAAGCTGTAATTTAAAGACACACGGCGAGCCATCATTAGGCCATCCACAGTGCCCAGGCGGGGGGGGGGTGCCAGCGCTCGGAGCTGCAGCCCGCAGGCACCAGCACAGCCTCTCCCCTGATCCTGCTGCCTTTTCTCCGACTCCCCATACAAGCATTTATCAGTAACGCCCCTTTTCTCAGTTTTGTAGCCACAACGCTTAAACTCGTGGCTGGGCGACTACGCGATCATCGTGCCACAGAAGCTTCAGTCTGGGTGAAGTTTAAGTTGCGGGGAGAGAAACTACCTTATTGAGGCCTTTTTTTCTAACAAGTTTCTCATTTCCGAAAGGAGACGCCGTATCCGTCCGAGAAATGGCACTGCCTCGCGCGTGCGAGATCTTTCGGCTGCCCCCCAACTCTCGCGAGGGGTCTCTCTCCTGATCCGGCGACTGCACTTCCGAGAGGGGCCGCAGTGCTCCGCGTCTCCCTGCCACTTTCTGGGAACGCAAGTGAAAAACAAACGCAGAGGACCTCCATTACGCTTCTTACGACACTCGAGGTCCAGGCCTTCCCAACCGCGTGCGGCACCAGCCACCTAACCGCCACCGAAGGGAGGGGTCGCGGCCCGCTGTCACCCCGCCAGCATGCGGCCTGATCAGATGAGGCTCCAACAGACTTTAAAACTGCCTCACCGCAGGAGCTACGCCCACGGGCCACCGCGCCCTGCGAGACCGCAGTGCAGCTCCGACCCCCAGGGGCGCAGGGACTGGAGCCTGCTGTTGCTCAGATGCCCGTTTCCAGGGCAAGACTCCCCTCTTCTACCCTGCACCCCATTTCTTTTTCTCCCCGTTTCCTGCGTACGTACACATCGTGCTGCACGGCTCCAGCTCTGGGCTCAGACGCAGAGAGAGCCGTGACAAAAATAAGCTCAACTTGCCTTTTGATTAAAAAAAAAACAGGATTGTCCTGCCACCCTTTTGAGTGACAAAAGCAGACTTGTTGATTTACACGCACAGCTTAGCAGCTACTCAATGACAAACAATAAATCAGGGGCTTGGGCAGGATTCAAACCCAGAACAGCCCGCCGGTGCCAGTTCTGGACTCAAACCATTAAAGGCTGTTCGAGAATCGTTTATCTGGACCTCGCCTTCCTGCCAGGTTCAATTATCCATTTATTTTAATCACTGGTAAGCTGTAAGAGATACTCTTACAGCTGTGCCGCCGGTTCTTCTGATACAGTATATAAAGAGTCCAATTCCTTTTCTAATGAGATGTGATAGAAAAAAAAAAAGACCCCAGGCAGGCAGGCCAGCCGTGTGGTTGTATGTGTGGTCCTGGGCCTTATAAATAAAAAGATTAGTTATTCAGAACAGTTTGGCAGAAGATCCCCTCGTGAAGCTTGTGTTACTGAAATTAGAGCACTATAGCCGCAGTTCTTTGAAATGCTGAGATGCAGGGGATTAGCACTCTATTTAAGTGCTAGTCACAAATCAAATGCTTCACCCCCCCCCTCTCCCCCCAGCACCGGGGCTTTCAGGCTCCCCTTGTTGACAAACAGAGGTGCGCGGTTACAGTTAAAAAGCATCTGCCCTTAATTAATGAGCGTAAGTGGCTCGGCTCCTCGTTAGTCATCGAGGAAAAGTGTCGGAATCGCCTCGGAGGAAGTTCGGAGAAGGGAGGGCAGGGCAGGAAAAAAGATGCCCATCTTGCCCTGCGACTGCAGGCAGAGCCCCGATCTCAAGGTCAGACCCCCCCTGGTGAACTGGGCCAAAGGAAAACCCCGCGCTGCACGAAGAGCCGAGACTCTCCTCTCCTTCACTCGGGCTATAGGCGATACCCATGAGCAACCACACTACAGCACCTGTTGTTTTATCATACCCGAGCGCTTCCAGTGCTCTATACTGACTTCAATCGTCTGTCTTTAAAGAAAAGATAAAGTTAAGTGAAAGCCTATAAAACTATTGAAACCTCTGTAACATGATTAAAATGGCCAGAGAGAGGCTTCAGAGACCATTCCCGAGGCGCTTTGTGAAAATCAGGAAAGTTCTCCACCCAGAACGTCCCTGCGAATCAGTAGCAGAGCTCCCGAAGGTGCTGAAATCCACCGGCCCCGACGCCCCGCTCTCTCCCAGCACAGCCCGGGCTCCTGACTCCTGACACAGGCAGTGGCCCTGTTCCTGCCTCCCGCCCGCTGGCTGACAGCTGGGCCGCTTCACGAGCCGAGCGAGAGCCAGCTGGACAGTGAGGGGCCCCGAGAGCGGCCCCCGCTCGGGCCTCCCACTGGCGTCTCCCACACTGCTCCCAGAGCAGCATCAGCACCGCCGAGTTCACAGATCGCGGCCCGCGAACCGGCGTGTGCGATAGACAGTTTAGCGTCGTCGCGATCAGACGCCTTCGCTGCTGATTCTGCGCTGGGTGAAGGCGTCTAGGCGATTGGGTTATTCTCAATCACCTGACACACATGCAGAATTCCAGATACACTTTCTATTGCACTGTAATGAAGCTTAGCGTAACTATGACAGTGACTATTTGTCAACTATTATCGCCTCAGTTATGAAAGGGATATTACATTTTAAGTTGTAGCTACTAAACAGAGAGATAGCCCTTCTAAATTCCAGTGTTAAAGTCATGGCCCTGAAATTCAGCTCGCGAAGCCGGTTCTGATCCGATACAGCCTCCAGAAATCATTCTTGTCACATCACTGGCATGCTGGAGATTCTGCTCCCTGGACTCGGCTCCTAGACGCAATGGCAGATTAGCATTAATAATAGTACAAAGAGAAATTCCCCATCCGCATTCCCGGAATGGCAATCCGACACAGATTTCTCAAGAACCAGGAGACACGCGTGGCTCATGTGCTCCACCAGAGACAAGGACACACGGCTCGTCGCAGCAGAGGAGGGGAAAGGTCACATCAATGGAGACGAAGAGAGCGGGACTTGGTCCATCGGCTCATTGTTTATTTCACCTGAGACGCACAATCACGAGCTGTCAGGTTGGAGGGAAAACCAACTTAACTTAAAAACAACCACCAAGTCGAGGATTCCACTGCAAGGACACTGAAAGACAACCATTTACAAAAAAAAGACAAGACATACCAAAGCAAGGCAAACCTCAGGTAGCGCACACATCTACAGTGTGTACAAGTGCTTCTCCTAACAAAGGGTTTTTTTGTAACAAAACAAGGAGAGCCCTGAGCCATCACATTTGACTCGGACTTGGGAGCTGGGAGTATTATCAGTCTGGACTCCCGAACCCGCGACCTTTCAACTTTCTAGGCAGCACACTCCACACAGCCGCCTGAAGCCGGTTCGGGCCAGGAGCTCCAGTGCTGTCCAGCAGCGCGGCGAGGGCACTTGGAGTGCCAGTGTACTGGACACATTTCCCAATAAGGTTATCAGCCTTTGATGGGAACCAGATACAAAGACTTAGCGAGTCCTGTTTAGCACTGCCGTAATGCAAATCCAAAAATATTCAATTACACCTACTGTGACTATTTGTTAAGTCAAGTGATATCCAGCACAAATCCTTCTCTAAGCAGGGCGGCTGTGCCTGCCTGGACAATGCTATGCACGATCCTCGGGGCTGTGTGTCCTATTCCTGGAAATCCAGAAGTGCCCTTTGTAATTCTAACAAGCAGGAGCACACGCGCGGCCGGGGCCCTGTTTACTTAGATCACGTTTCGCATGCCTCTGTCCGGCCTGCCGCAGCTAAATTACAGCTCTTAACATTGCAGTCATTTTCACACAAGGCCAATTTATTGACAAGGTAATCGGTTTAATTTTTCTCAGAGGACCCGTCCGCGGCACGGAGAAGGGGGGGTGGGGGTGGGGGGGGGAACGGGATTAGGCCGTGAAGCAGAGGCGTGCTTGTGAGGTGAAGTCATCCCAGGAGACCTGCGTGGCAGAGCTACTGCTGGACATGGGGGAGCTCTGCCCTGGAGGCAGAACCGGCTGTCCAAGCTGGGGTCTCCACACGCGGTCACAGCCACTCCCCCTCTCGCACCAGGGGCCGGGGGCGGCAGGGCTAGCGGCACTGCCGTCCACAGCAGAGGCTCGCAGCTCCTTTGGAAAGACACCCTGCTGCTCCCCTCTGTGCATGGAAAAAAGGGGCAAAAGAGCAAGTCGGGCTCTAGCGAAGAGGCTGGCATCCCGAAAGGGCAGAGCCGGGGCTGGTACACATCCCTCGACACCGTCAAGCCAGCATTCGGAAAAACCCATGTGGGGTCCCAGAAAATCAAAGCTGCACCTCGAAACGGAGGCCGTCTACAACGGCCACCCAACAGCCAGGAGAAGCAGATCTTTACACTCGTCTTGCTCCTGAACCCACGTCAGGGGCATCCAGAGAGCTGCATTTTCCCAGCCTCGGGCCACACGGAGAGCATCTCCGGCACCTGGACTTCCAACGTCCAGCTTTTTAAACGAGCCTATACTCATTAAAAACAATTAAACGGGGATGAAACAGTCGTATTATCAGTTTTATTAAGGATTCCATGGGGCAGCTGGACCCAGCCAGAATTAAAACGAGCAGAAATCGGGGTCCCAGGCCCCAGGATTGCAAGGTCTTGCCCTAGTGTGTTGCACCTAAAGACGGCTCAGACCCAGTCTCAGATTAGACCAAGAAAACCTGGAACCACCACCGGTGCACAACGACGGAATGGGCGGCTGATGAGAAAGTAGCTTTCACCAACTAGTTTGCTTTGGTGTAATAATAATCCCTGCGCAGCGCGTGAGGTCATGAGAACGCTGGAGCGGTCGTCAGGAGGGATTCTCAAGGAACAGGTATCAGCAAGCTGGCAGCTCCTGGATTAGAGCCTCCCGGTTCCGCACAGCTGTCCCGCCTGCCATCACCACCAGAAGCGCAGATCCAATTAATTTACACTGCCAATGGCACTTCTCCGAACTGCTGGGAGGACTATTAATAATGCCCTTCAACAGGCTCAGCAGATGCGCACGATGGATTGCTTTCCGAGGTGTCAGCGCCAGAAAGGCCAGGGCCGACCGCAGCGTCGGCGGGGATACCGGGTAATTGTGATAATCTGCAGGCAGGCGTACTCGGCGTGCCTCGGCAGCAGCGAAGAACTGTTCCGCGCTCGGCCCGCTGGGCCAGTCCGCTGAAGGCCGCTGGAGCTGGAGAAGCCCGGGACAGCGCAGCACCAGTCCCGGACAGGTGCCAGAGAGCGACGCTGGACGCTGAGAACCCGAGGCCGTTTTACGAACAGCAGAAGTGGGCACCCCGCATGGTCATGAGGGCTTTACTGAAACAGTTAAAGGCTTATTAATCTGGACTGAGCAAACTTTGGACACCAATAAAAGATGAAAAGAAGGCGAGGAGGACGGGCGCGCTCTGCAGATCCAGGGCAGGGGGCCACTGTTTCCACCAGTAAAAGTCTCTGAACTCGGAACCCAACCACAGCGACTCCCGGCCACTTTAGAATGAAGCACGAGCGGGACCGGGCACTCTGGCTGGGTGAAACGGAAGATGGAAGCTTAGCGGGGCCTTCATTAGTGCGTCCCAAAGGGGCTCAGCCAGTAAAGACAAACAGCCGAGGGCAGGCCGAGCTCCGCAGACATGGGTTCGAGCCTGGGTCTGACTGCTGGCCCTCCCCAATAGCTCACAAATCAGCTGAGCAAAAAACAAAAATCCCTGAATTCTCTAGAGATTGAAGAAATCAAGGCTCATCGAACTATCAAACACAAAATAATAATAATAATTATAATAATTGCTTACACTTACATAGCACTTTTCTGGACACTCCACTCAAAGCGCTTTACAGGTAATGAGGACTCCCCTCCACCACCACCAATGTGCAGCCCCACCTGGATGATGCGACAGCAGCCATAGTGCACCAGTACTCCCCCCACATACCAGCTCTCGGTGGGGAGGAGAGCAGAGTGATGAAGCCAGTTCAGAGGTGGGGATTATTAGGAGGCCATGACTGGTAAAAAAAAACCCCGGCTCATTCCAATGTTGCATCAAACAAGATCCCACAAGCGAGAATCAAATTCTCCTGAATTCAGCTGGAGCTCGCCTGCCGCTGCAGGAGGAGCTGCCCTGATCTCCTGAGAGGGGAGACTGGAGCATTAAGGCCCAGTCATGCCAAGAATCTGGGACAAGACCTGCTTTCATCCGTTACTCCCGCCATCAGGATGGTGCCTGAAGGACGGCGCTCCAAGCGCCCCCGGGCGACCCCACCACTGCCCCATCCGCAACGGGCAAAAACAGAGCACCGGGGCACGCCACCTCCCCACCTGACAGGAGCTGGGAAAACGAACGTGGACCCGGACAGCTGCACCACCCGCTACGTGGGAACTCAACCCACCGGCTATCTGAGGCCCCCCGAAATGTTAATGGGCTCCTCTGGCAAGACATCAGAGAGCTGGCGGACTCTCCACGCTGTGCCAGAGAGCCGCCGCCGCCTCTCCGCGGGGCTTGCTCACGCCCCCACTGGGAGCTCCCGGGATCCCGGGGTCACGCAGCTCAGCGCCCGGATCTCATTTCTTCAGGCATGAAAATGTATTAGCCCTCCGCGCAGCCCGGCCGGCTAGATGGTGCTGGAAAGATGCGTCCCCAGTTTAAAGGTGTAAGAAAATATCTGGCTGCTTTTCTCTGGGCCGATTCCAAAACGGCAACATTTAGGTGCCCTGGAATCAATATTCTGCGTTATGACCAACATTCTTAAAGTCTTACTAGTGGAATACACTTCTATTCAAATTCTACACTTTTAATTCAATTCATTTTTATATAGCGCCTTTCACAACAAGGTTGCCCCAAGGCTCTTAACAATGCAAGTGACAATACATGTTGTGAAAGTGACCACTATATATTTTAACTATATATATTTTAATTGTATTTATTATCCCAACACTGTTGAGATGAAAATACACTAACCAGTTCTAAACCTAAATATGCATGTTAGCTTGAATGCCTGCTGTCTGAACTTTAAGAGTTATCATATCTGATTCAATCCAGTACTGCTGCAGGATGTTCACAATTCATTCAGGCCCAGGGGATTAATTTCAAGTGTGCCAAATACCTGTTACACATCTGCTTCTATTACGCTAATATAAAAAAAACTAGTAGTATTTCCTTATTTTATGCAAGATAACTCACAAAGCTTTTAAAAAGAAAAGCAGAGCCAATGTTTTCACATTATTCAGACATTCAAAAGAATGACACCGCTCTCTAGTGGTTGAAACATAAAAACTTCAGACTCACAAAAAAACTTCAGACTGTTGAACACCAAATAAAAGGAAATAGTTTCATACCTCAATTAAGAAGACTATAAGGAGAAAGAACACACTTTATAAAGCAATTCAAAAATGAAAAGACTGACTCAAAATGAGCTGCAAGCGCAGATTACAGGTAAAAGCTTCAAGAAGCTCCCTACGAAAAGACAGTGGTTAGTACTACGGAAAAGAAAAAACGGGGAAGACTGTCAGGGTATACAGTTGGAAATGCTTGTTTTTTTATAATAAGGGATGTAAAAATTATACAATTCACTAGCAAGACCTCATTGTGAATACCGTGCTCTATTGTGATCAGCACCTCACTAATAAATAGATGTTATTTCTCTGCAGTCCGTATCGGTCCGGAGAAGAGCAGGAATGTCCTTCCAGCGGTCAGGCTGGAAGAACTGAACCCTTAAAGCCTTGAACTGAGCAGAGCAGACTGCGAGGGAACCCAATACAAACATTCGCAGCCCTGAAGGACCTAGAAGGAGTCAACCCAGCCGACTCCTCCAGCAACCTCTTTACACAGAGGGTGGTGGGAGTCTGGCACGAGCCGCCCAGCCACGTACAAGTCGATACCCTGGGCTCCTTCAAGCAACAGCCGGACGAGCAAAAATCGACTACCAACGCCCAAGCGGCCCCCCGGCGCTCGCAGCGTAGACGCGGCACGGCGTGGCGGCAGGACAGCGCAGCCTACCTCTCGTCCCTTGTGCGTGACCAGGGCTGCGAGCGGCTTGGCATAGAACCTGCTGAAGGAGAAGCCCAGGCAGCCGTACATGCTGTTCGCCGTCAGCTTGAGAGCCTTCTGCCGGATGTCGTACTGCGGAACACACGAGAGCCTCGGTGAAGAGGGCCAAGCTCACGGCCCCGGGCCAGATCCCCGCACAGCCTCCCGCTCGCCCCCGCCTCCTCCACGGAAGGCACGCGGCTCGATGTGCCGGTGGGCGGAACGGCTCAAGGTTTAGTTTCTGTCCCACGGGTCGGAGTTTAAAACCAGTCCGGAAAAAAAGTGACAGGTGCGATTTCGGATGTGGACAGGGCCCGTATTATTCAGCTGGGCACCTGGCCTGAATTGACAGAGGAAGATTTACCGTCGTGGGAGATCAAGACTGCTCTCTGGACAAGCTTTCGGGAAGTTTCAAGCACGGCTACACCTTCAGGGCAGAGCCGCTGCCTGATCACGACCGTCAGGAACACTAGATAAATGGGGAGAGGGAGCCACAGCCACAGGCACGCCTCCTGTCCTACACGGCACGGACACGGGGGGGACGCTGTACCTGCAAGTAGAGGTCGGGGTTCAGATCGGGCTGCTTCATCATCTGCTTGACCTGCCGCCTCCTCTCCACCAGCTTCCTGATCTCCTTGGGCAGGACGCCCATCTCCAGGTCCGGGTCGGGCAGCTCAGGGATGTCATCCTGCTCCTCGTCCTGAAACGAGACGCCCCGACATCCGAGGTGACGGACAGCCCCCTCCAGGCACATGCCCGCTCCCCGCTGGGGCAGGGCGCGAGCAGCGCTGCGCTGGGGACACCAGGCTGCTGGCACGAGCTTGGCTCGCGGTCGGCCTCTCGATAAGAGTGCCAGCGATTTACTCACACTTTGGACAGACAACCTTACAGTTGGTTAGTAGATCAGTTCTGCACAATCCAAATAACTGAGAAAGAGCACTGTGAAGCACCCCTGTGGAAAACACGGATAAACACCTTCTGGGATTAACCCTCACAGCGCTTGGGAACGAGCCCCTTATTTACATTAACTCCCCACCCCACTCAAAACCACTGCTTCATCTGGGACTTTGTATATAAATACTTACTGCATTATAAACTGCGTTGGGCCTGAATTCGGCAACAAGCTCGTTTGTCATCGTTTGTCACACTCGCGGGGAGCAGGATAATATCTAATACTCCTGCTGCACGTAAAGCCTCATCATTTGCAAAGGGAGGAAGGGCACTGAAGACTCAAACCACCGTCTCACAGCTCTCTGAAAGAGCATCCAATTACTTTTCAGCACAGATTTACCTCTGTCCTCTTCTGGGAGCCCAGCGCCACTCGATGGACTGTGGTGAAGCAGATGTTGAACTCCTGGATGATGGAGGGATACAGGCTGTTGAAGTCCAGCAGCAGCACAAACTTGTCATAGAAACCTGGAACACAGGAAAGCAAACCAATTGGAACCCAGCGCCTTCAGGGGAAAACGATGCCTCTCTCACCAGCCAGCAGCCTCCGCGGCGCTGCAGAAGCCGAGGAGACCAGTGCTCAGTGTTTCCCATCTTTCCAACATCTTTCCAGCCCTAGCCGGAGGTTCAGATCCCTCGGACTCTGCGCCCTACCCGCAGACGAGCGCCAGCCAGCATTGGCGCTGCCGATGTCCAGGGGGTGAGGCTTCCCTCACACACGGAGCCCCGTCTATATCCGCGGATTCACAGGAGAGGCCTCTCGCAATCCAGTCTTACCAACTTTGGGATCCAGGACCAGCCCTCCGGCATAGGCAGCCTTCTTCCTCACCTTCCTGGACTTGCCCTTCCCCAGATCCACCTCTTCCTCGTCGTCCCCCTGAAAGCAAGAGAATCGTGGGTGTTCAGGAATGGGCAGAGAGCATGTCCTGTCGCTCAAGATGACCAGAAAGCCCTCCAGCCAGCCAACCAACCAATCCGGAGGAGCTCTGGATAAGCCACGCCAGTAACAGAGAGGAGCCTGGGAATGCGTGGACAACGCCCATAGCGGCCCTCGATCGTCCCCGTCACAGGAGAGGAGGGACACGAGGACACTAACCATCCCTCCGGGCAGCACGCCAGGAACACCCACACCTAAGGTATCTTCTGTAAACCGAGGAGGATTTTTCCACCTAACGAGACCAGCAGTCGCCCTGGGGCTGGGTGCTGAGGAAAAGGCAACTCACGGGGTCCTGCTGCGGCTTCCTGAAGACCTGTTTGTCAGGCACGATGTAGTCCCTCTCGTGGAAAGCGTGGAGCAGGAGGAACTCGTTCCGCTCGGAGCGGCCGCCCATCAGGGTACGCGACTGCGAAGACAGACGTTCGTTTCTCAACATTTTGTCGATTCGTTTTTTCCCCATTTGAGTCAACTCAGCACCTGGCGTGATGGGCTGCAGCCCCATCACACTGCAGCGGGCTGGGAAAATGCGGGAGCTGAACGAGAACATTAGTACTTAACGGACGCAAAAGCAACCTTTCTGGAAGAGTGACATCACAAAACCCCACTGGATACATCCGATAAAACACCATATTCTGGAACTTCCGTCAACAATTTATTTAACCTACAATCCATCCATCCTAATGTGTTTATTAGGCGTGTTCTGACATTGGTTGTGTCAAGATGGCGTGGTCACCGTATCCATCAGGGCCCAGCGCCCGCGGCGGTGGCTCACCATGACGTTCCCCGCGATGCTGGTGATCTGCAGCGCCAGCGGGAGCACGTTCAGCTCACACATGATCTGCAAGATGAACTTGGCGTCCATCCAGGTGTTCTCCAGCAGGTACAGCAAGCGGGCGGAGTCGCTGAGGAGACAGGAAGGGGGAGCAGGCTAGCAGCTGGGCACGTGGGAGGACAAGGGGCTGCCCAGGGCCCAGGGCCATCAGGTGCCCGAAAGAAGGCACCAAGAACCACAGCCAAAAACTGAGCAAGGGCCAAAGTGATGGAACCGTTGAAGAGGCATCCAGCAAAAAAAAACCCGACTTAAATCACTAACTCGTGTCTGACAATCACAAGCGCAATCAATAAGCAGCACCCGGGCTCACCTGTAGTAGCTTTTGAGGTTGTCTTGAGGAATCGTCACCCTCTCCGTCTTGAGGATCTGTGCGACCAGCTCGGACAGGTGGTAGCTCTTGCAGCGGATCAGCTCTTTGGCCGAGATTTCGACATCGCAGATCATGCGGCCGCAGGCAGCGTTCTTCTCCGCGAAGCCGCTGCGCCCCTGGAAAGGCAGAGAGGGAAGACGACTGTCTCGAGTCACCGTCCCAGAGGACATCGCTCCGAGTGCCACGCCCATCCCCACACGGAGCAGGACACGGGAAGAAGGCTACGGATCTCGGAGCCTTAAATGCGCGACAACAAACTCACCCCAAGTTTAGGCATAGCAGACCTCCGCAGGCGGCCAATCTTGGACCAGTGAGGCACTTTGCACACGCTGATTCTCTGCAGCAGGACTTCCAAATCAAACCCATAGATGTTGTGGCCCTTCAGAAAAAGATAAAAAATAAATAAATCAATGCAATCTCATGCCCAGAGGTAAACCTGCAAAAGTTCTTGAAAGCAAAGAATGCAAAACCAAAGGTACAGCAGGACTGTCCTGCGCTTACAGTCACAACCTGTCCATCTTAGAGGTGACTTCTGTAACCTCGATGACGGCTCTTCTCCCCTTGGCAATGACAGCCAGGACGTTGCGGTCTCAGTGTAACTGAAGGTATGAACGTGCAGTGCACACCCCTCTTTCAAAAACCTGTGCCACTCACCACAATGACATCCGGGTCGATCTTGTGAACCTTGGCCAAGAAGAAGCCCAGCAGGGTTCTCTCTGTAGCACCTATCTCTACTTTAGCATTCTGGAGAGAACGGAGGAAGAAGACCATTAAATGTTGCACAGATGAAGCGAGCCCCTTCCAACAGGTGGCAAACCCAGAAAATCCATTCTTATCAAAAACCAACATTCCCATACCATATGTTACAAGAAATCCTGAAATAACAGGCGCACGCAGATCTTAAAGATGACACATGCTCTGCTTTACAAAACAACTTTCCGTGAATTTGAAAAAAGTGCAGCTTCTAGGCACGTGATCCCACCTGCACACAGCAAGCGCAGACAGACAGACACCACTTGCCTTTCTATTCACAGCCTCCTTGAAGTCGTACGGGAAGATGCAGTCACTTGGTTTGCTGATGGCTGGAAGACAGAATCGTTCCCTTTAGTCAGCACCTGTGCTGCCTCGTGTGCTCAGACAAGGGGAAGCAGCTGGACGACAGGGAGACGGGCAGGAGAGGGAGCACACTCACCGCAGAAGTGCGTCTGGAAGGGAGGCTGGGGAGGAGCTCTGTCCATGGGGAACTCCTGGTGGACCAAGGCGGCCAGGGACATGATCTGCAGCAGGGGCACAGAGCGAGAGAGAGGTTGCAGCAGGGGGCTGGACTGGACTGCAGGAGCGCAGCTCACAGGAGGGGCTTTTTACAGGGTCCAAGAGCACAGGAACGAAACTGCAATCTCAGGCCCAACAGGTAAAGGGGACAATACACTTTCTCCATGTGCAGATGTTCTGTGCTCCCTGACTCAGGAATGTAGACCTATGAGGAAAAGTGCTGCAAAACATGTTGTGATGATATCAAGGTGTTTTCAGTTCAAGAGCACACTGGCCCAAAAACACCATATATTTTCATGAACACAACCCCGGTATTAGGATTTCCCACAGTGCCTTTCATACCGGTCAGCTGACGCCTTTGAGACAGGAAAGCTCAAAACCCAGAGCTTTTTACTCAAATCAGTCCCAGCAATTATGTTTCTCAAATCTCATTTCTCTCCCGCTGGGAATTCTGCCTGGTGTTTATCAGAGAGTGCAGCAGAGTGGAAGGTACACAGAGAAGGAGCAAGCTTGACTAATTGCATCCTCAATCAGAACTGTGTGAAGAAATTACAGCCTCAATCCCAGCTCAAAAAGCACTGCAGTTCAAGAAGGACGGCTCAGTTGATTCTCCCGAGCAGCCTGCAGGATCAACAGGGCAGCTTAAGGCACTCCTTTCTGATACATCAGCCGAGATACTCAAGATTCTGATACATACTGCCTTTTTATAAAGAGTAGTGGGGTATTTACTGAAGCAATCTCGAAGAAAGGCGCAACACCTGGAGCCCACCTGAGATTCGAACCCACGACCCTCCCGTGCCACAGCTCTTCTCACTAGTCCATGAAAACTCCCTAAACCGCACAGCATACCCCGTTTCTGATGAGGTACACCTGCACAGATCACACACCTTTTTTGCACAGGACCGCCTCCTATTAATGCTTTTGTCCATTTCATGTTTGGGAACACTTGCTGGAAAGGCACAAGTCCCTTTATCCAATGGCCACTGACTCAGCCATTCAGGAGACACGAAACCGGGAACCGTGGTTTTAGAGTGAAAGCAAGCGGAGAGGGGAGAGGCTGGGTAGGGGGGGCTCCTCACCTCGTTGTGGTGGGTTTTGGCGTTCTGTGCGGTCTTCATGCTGATCGCCATGACGACCAGAGGAGGGGGGGGCAGGTCTTTCACCACCGAGACCAGCTCGCACTTCGTGGCGACGGCCTCCACTTTGCACCAGCTCACAGAGGGGCTGCACAGCTCTGGACAACATTCAACACAGCAGGACAGGCGGTCAGTACGCTCCGGCCCCCACCGGCCGGGACACAGCAGGACAGGGGGGCGGTCAGTACGCTCCGGCCCCCACCGGCCAGGACACAGCAGGACAGGGGGGCGGTCAGTACGCTCCGGCCCCCACCGGCCGGGACACAGCAGGACAGGGGGGCGGTCAGTACGCTCCGGCCCCCACCGGCCGGGACACAGCAGGACAGGGGGGCGGTCAGTACGCTCCGGCCCCCACCGGCCGGGACACAGCAGGACAGGGGGGCGGTCAGTACGCTCCGGCCCCCACCGGCCGGGACACAGCAGGACAGGGGGGCGGTCAGTACGCTCCGGCCCCCACCGGCCGGGACACAGCAGGACAGGGGGGCGGTCAGTACGCTCCGGCCCCCACCGGCCGGGACACAGCAGGACAGGGGGGCGGTCAGTACGCTCCGGCCCCCACCGGCCGGGACACAGCAGGACAGGGGGGCGGTCAGTACGCTCCGGCCCCCACCGGCCGGGACACAGCAGGACAGGGGGGCGGTCAGTACGCTCCGGCCCCCACCGGCCGGGACACAGCAGGACAGGGGGGCGGTCAGTACGCTCCGGCCCCCACCGGCTGGGACACAGCAGGACAGGGGGGTGGTCAGTACGCTCCGGCCCCCACCGGCCGGGACACAGCAGGACAGGGGGCGGTCAGTACACTCCGGCCACTCCCACATTTGCTTTCAGAACAAACACATATCTTAGGTGTAGCAAATTGTAAATAATTTAGAAACTACCTTCCACCTTGTAAAAAAAATAAAAAATAAACCCGCAACCCTGTGGCTGTGGAGTCTAGAACTCTAAGCATCACCCCTCCCCCTGCACTCACGGGGGGCCCGGACGTCCAGCCAGCACGGCCCCCTGATCTTTCGGCCCAGCAGGAAGTGCTCCAGGCTGGAAGTGTTGGTCCCAAACACATGGGAGAAGGTTTCGCCCTTCAGGTCCGACGGCAACTGGGGCATCTCGGCCTGGAAGAACAGAACCGCACCAGGTCCACAGTCATCAGGAGGAAGTGTGGCAGGACCAGCAAGACCATACACAATACAGGACAGCAGGGACATCCAGAGAGCCACTGCGAATGGCCAAGCTTGCATATACCCAAGTCCACCCCTCTGCTGTCACATGATGTACTACAGAATACAGTCTGCATGGTAAAAAGACATAAGGAACCCTCCCTTATGTGACAGTCAAAGTACTAATGCACTGGCTTTACGTTAATCAACTAAAACGAACCACAGTAACCACAATCTTACAGTAACCTAACCGGCTGACCAGGAGCGTCTACCCTGCTGGGCAGAGGGTATCTGGGCAGGGGGCAGGGCAGCTCATCTGCCCAGACACTCAACAGCCTTCAGAGCAGCGCCCCCCAGCTCCGCCCTTCTTCCACGCAAGACCTCGTCCACCAGGACGAATCGGGAACAAGCGAACCCACGCAGGTGGAGAGACCCTACTGTACACCCTCTCTTCACCCGACTACATCGGGAGACGGGGTGTCAGCAGTCTAATTACCGGGGAGAAATTTCGAGCCCAAACAACTCTTGTGTGTGGGATGGTAACAGGCTGCGGGAAACTCGTTCAGTCTGTCCTCGAGGAGCCTCGGTCTCTGGGACTTGCTGACAACAGCAGGAGTCAGTCTGTGAGCTGTCAGCATCCCCACACAGTACTGCTGAGGCCTTTCCTGCTGGTTTTATATCCTGGTGTAGGCATCTCCTGCCTGTACACTTGGGTATTATCTGGGAGTGAACGCCAGTAGAGATGAGTCTCGACAGCACTGCGCAGTTGGGAAATTATCTTCAATTCCTTACCGAACAGTTCTCTCTCTGTTCGATCTCCATCACACACAAAGCTTCACCACAGGTTCTTTTATTAACTATACCGTGACTTTTACAAAATCACCAGAGCCATCCGCCACTGGATTTGAAATTCCGTTTCATGTACCAGCTTCAGATCACAAGTCGACAACACAGACATCCCTTCTGTGGACAAAACCCCCCTTTTACAGGAGTTTCTCCATTAGATCTGAAGTCTGTTACAGCAAGGGTTTACTGTACTTGAAATAAATTCTTTAGAAAATGTACGTCTGTGGCTCAGGTAAAGCTCTGGATGAATGCACCAAAGATTGAGAATCAATTTTTCTGTCCAACCTACTTGTTATTTTAACATCATTTACTAGTTGAATGAATAAGGCCTTAAAAAAAATGCTGATTATATTAGAAGCTGCAGACAATCAGCTGACTTATCAAATGTGTTTTTCCTTGATTGCCTGCTCTACAGGGGTCAATTATAAGCATTCATTCTGAATGTGATCACAGGAGGACTAGCACAGCAGGTCTGCGGGGCAGGATTTACTCACAGAATACCGCACTTCCAAGTACTCGGCCTGTGTAGGTACGTCTGGGATTTCAAAGGCATAGTTCTTCACAGCTTTCTGAGGAGACAAAGCAGGGAAAAAAAAAAACACTCCCGTCTTGAAACTTTTCTAAGCAAAAACAAAACTTTTTTGAAATAATATTCTTTCAACTGATGGCTTTTGGCTATACAGCGTACCAACTGCAAATATTGATCAGGTTCTGCTGTAACAGTTAAGGTACCGTTTGGGAGAAATGTTTTCGAGCACGTGAAGACTCACTTCAGAGTCAGTGCCCAAGGGGAACAGAAGTAGGAGGCAGAAACAACAATGTTACTTCTATAGAGACTATTCATCTCAGACACTGCCAATACTGTATACAGCTCCATCCCCAAAGAGCCCTTAACTCCTACTTCCTGCAACTGAAATATCCCAGTACTCCCTGGTGCGCCCGAGACTCATAAGCAGGAGCAAACACAGTCCCAAACCTTTGACTTGAACTTCATTATCTTGTATTTTTCCGACAGCTCGCTGAACTCCTGGTAAACATCCATCATGGTGACTCGGACGCCCAACTCCTCTCCGGTTTTCAGGTTCACTTTCTGAAAGAGAGCACATTCCCTTCGTTCAACTCCAATCCCAAAGGGCTCCCAGACAGCCTGGGGGGTGGGGGCTAACTGGATGGGGGACCTGTCGGACCCTGACATGGCTGCCACAGCCCACTCCAGCCCAACGCGTCCTGCCCTGCTGCTTTAAACCCGCTCCGCCCCACAGCACACGGACCAACTCTGTGACGCAGAGGCTACTGCCCTCAGGCAGAAGGAGCGGGATTTTCCCGGCTGGAAACCTGCAAGGCATGCCTCTTGCAGCCCTGGGCATCATCCTGCACCGCCCAAACCCTCATGCCGAAAAGGCACGGCTGCGTACCCACAAGCTCCTGCTCAGCATCTATCGTCCGTTAGACAGCAGGACACTTATGTGCTGCCAGAGGCCACTTCATCTGCTAATGGCGGCGTCCCCGGATCTCCTGGCAGGGTGATAAACCTGCCGATTTCCTGCTGGGAAGAGGGGTACTAACATGCTCCCGAGGCAGGATGTACATCGTTCGCTCGATATTCTTCACCGCGACGCAGCAGCTGACGTGTGCCTGGGCCGGCTCAATCCACACCTTTCCAAAGAGGTACACAACACCTGCAAGACAGCAGCTCGGAGTCAGGATAACCCCTTCCCACACGTCTGTCTGCGCCCGCTCAGCCCCCATCGCTCACGGCTCCCCTCCTACGTCTGTAAAGCCATCTGTGATCATTCGGGGAGTAAAGTGCGATGTACGTGCAAGGAATTGCTTTTCATCTTAAAGTGAACTCTCTTCAGTAGGTGAGGCACCTTAATCTCACGTCACTGAAATAAGATATATAGCAGATTTTCACCCACAGACTAATAACTAAAATAATTAATATTTTAAAAAACAAAATGCTTTTGCAGCTCCGATGTGTATACCTCAGTTAAACAGACTTAACAGCTAACAAACAGTTACTGGGAATTTCTGAACTAAAGACCAGCTCACCAAGTGTGTTTTTGTGCCAGCACAGTGCCACGCTATCCTAAACTGTGCTGTCCAGTTTTCCAGGGAAAGGAGCAAAACACAAGCAAGCCGAAAAGCTGTCGGATTTCACCCTCACTTTGTGCACAGTACAGGGTTTAAACACCTTTCGGCACAGAGCGCAGTGAGAGGGGCTGCCGTCCAGACAAGGGCGAGGCAAGGGCTCCAGTCTCTCATCCTCACATTAAGGAGACAACAGGGGCCCAGTGACAGAGCCCCCAGAGGCCCGGTCCGGCCCGGCCCGGCCGCTCACCTGGCTGGATGTACTGGTCCTCAAAGGCGTCCAGCCAGTAGAAGCGGAAGACCTGCTCCCCGTCCGGCCCCTCCACAAGGGGCAGGCGGCTAGAGTCCACCTGCACGTCCACGGCCGGCTCGGCGCCCCCGTCGCCCTCCATCCTCTCCCAGCACGACACCTCTGGCACCGCTGCTGCCCGCCTGCCGGAGAGAGCCGGTCACATCTCCCCGATCCACTCACCCCCCCTGCTGCTCTGCACGCTTCAGCAGCTATAATATCCGGCCATAACTCTTTCACACAACTAAGAACAGCTCAGTCAGAGAAGGAAAAGCTCCCCAAGGCCAGCCCCCAGCCCCTGTGGAGAGGAAAGGCGGCTCCGTGGCGAAGGGAGGACTGCTGCTTACTGGAGAGCGCTGTCCGGCGGCTCCACCTCTTCCTTCACCGCAGCCCGCGGCTCCAGCTCCTCCTTCACCTTGGCCATCGAGCTGCCCCCCGCGGCCCCCTCGTCCCCCTCCTCCATGGGCTCGTCGAAGTCCCCCTCATCAAACACCAGGTCAGCGGCGGCGCCCCCTGCTGGGGGAGCACACACACACACGCATGTTCAGGCCCCAGCGTGACTCTCCGGGCCCCGCCGAGCGCGGCTGCAGGCCTTCTCCCCTGCAACAGTCCTGTGGGACTCGTCCTCACAGCAGGACGAGCCGGAAATGTACCGAGAAGGGTTACAAATGGACTCAAGTGTCAGCTAGCGTCTGAATGGAAACGCCCGCTGTTCACAAACCTCAGTGTGAGGAACTTTTTGCAACGTAAACGTAGGCTTCTGAACCTCCACTTCAGGAAGCGGATCCGAACTGTACTGCCCGTTCCTCGGGCTCTCGCTCGGACACCGCGGAGCTGCGGCCGGCGGGTACCTTGAGGCAGCTCCTGCTCCTCCACCTTCACTCGCTTGGCATCAGCCGTGTCGGGGGTCTCCAGGGGGGCGATCCGCGCCCTGACCCCGGGGCAGAGGTCAGCGGCGGCGCGCCGGCCCGCGGAGCTGACCGGTCTGCTGGGCGTCACGGCCGGGGCCTTTCAGAGGGGAAGAAACGTTACACAGGGCGGCAGAGCACAGGCGCCTCGTTCATCCCCAGAAACGTGCCGAGCGACACCGCGACAAAACTCGGCTCAGCGGTGCGATTCCTATACCTTAGGAGTCAGAGTCCTGACAGAGAAGGGGTTTGGGGGTACCCCGGCGGGCTTCTTCTTCTTCAGAGCAATGACAGGTGGTGGGGTCAGTACGGGAGACTTCTGGAAAAGGGGGGGAGAAACACATCGGTGTCGCTCCTTCACACCAAGAGCAGGAGATTCTGCCCTCCAATTACAAAACCTCTTGCTCCGAACTGCCAGGAGCAGAGAGGGGGGTCCACAGAAGAGGGGGTGCTCGTGCACGAAACGTGCTCTCGTCACAGTACCTCAGAATGGAGATCCTGCAGGAGGTCACCCAGGAGGTCATCCTTGGACAAGTCAACATCTTTCTGAAACACCAAAAAGCATTTCATCCGAGTCAGTCATACATAAACGCTGCTGTCTCTATTACCCATCTTTATCGTGCAATTTAACCTTCAAGCTAATCGAACAATCACAATTTTACCACACCACTGTTACACAGTTCTCTTGAAGGTATTTTGGCTGGATGAAGAAGAGTGAAGGACACCAAGCCTGACCTCCTTGCTCTTTGCACTGTTGGCCATGAACATGGACTTGATGCTGCTGGGTTTGGACACTGCTGCCTTCTTCACACTCTTCCTCTCCTTGCTGCCCGCGCTCCGGTCGCCCCCCTTCCCTGCACAGGCACAGACAGGGCGACACGTTCACACGGCCGTCTTACCTCCAAGGGAAACCGCTCTTGCTGCAAGTGTCATCGGCTTTACCTCTGGACTACTGTTCCCAAGCCACTCTCCTTGCATGGTGACCAAGGACACAGCGGATCAAACGACATGTTCCACCGCGGTCCTCACTACTTGGGCAACAAAGATCCCACAGCACTCTCCACAAGAACAGAGGTGTTATCCTCGGAGCCCGGGCTTAAACTCCACTCTGGCCTCGAACAATGTGGCCTCCCTCAAGCCCCCCCTGAAGTCAGCCAGCGCTGCGGTATCACACTGCTCCACCCGTGCTGCCGTGCGGCAGAATGACTGCTGAATGGCAGGCATGGGACCCAGGAGGGGCTGCAATTCACTGTTCCCACCTGTACATAAAGAGCTTCGGGATCCTTTCAGACGAACAATGCTATACTAATGCACACAGTTACAGGTATAAATAATAATAATTACTACTCCTGTTATTAAATGGCACTCACTTGGCCGTACAGTAAAAACATTTACCGCAACACTCTGCCTCATTCTTAACCACAGCCGGGCATTTTGAAGAGCAAGAGCACCCTGTCTGCCCCCAGCCCCGAATATGCCCCACACATCAGTCACCTCTGGGAGCTCTGTCCAGTGCATCCTCATCCAGGTCCTCGTCGAAGATCTCCCGCCCGTCTTCCACGTAGCCCGTCCCATCTGGTCAGAGAGGCGAAGAGTTAACGCCCAAGGGCACGCTCAGTCACAGGACAAGTCAGAACAACTCAAGACAGAGACTCCCTCCCTCCCTCCCTGCCGCTCTGCGTGACAGCTCTTGCAGAGACACCGAGCAGAAAGCCGGATCCCCGCGCTGGAGGTGAAAAAGATGCCACCAGTGACTGCTGGAAATGACTGCAGGCTACGAGCTCGACCGCCGGCGCTCTGCTTCACCGCACTCCGTCTCACCATCATCGATGATCCAGTCGTCGTCCTGCCTCTCCCTGACCAGCCGGGAGTACTGCTCCTCGTCCACCTCCTCGTACACACTGGTCAGCTTCTCCACCTGCGCAGGCCACACAGACTCAGAGCACATCGCCACAGAGACCAGGGAGATGGCACACCACAGCCCTGAGAACACTCACACACACTCCATGTAATACTGACAGGCCCTGACCATGCGACACCTTACTGAAGTGCCAGAGAGCGCGATGCCCCAAACTACCTTCTGTCCCCAAAGCACGAAGAGCGAGCATGCATGTCAGCAGGGAGCGGGCCGCCACAAACCTCATACTTGACTTTTTCTCCTTTCTTGGCTCTCTTCAGCTGCTCCAGGGCAGACCTGCGCCCAGTTTTCTCCTTCTTCTCCCTCCTGGAGCGCGACACCGCAATCCCACAGGAGTCTCCAGCATCTGAGCACGACAGAAATCTGTCAGACTCACAGGCGGGAAGGATGCCCAGAGGAGGACAAAATTAATCTGAAGTCTTTAAAAACATCAACTACCCGTCAATGCAAAGAAGAAAAGGTCTGTTTAAGAACTCGGGCCCCTTGAGAAATAAAGCCCCTCAGACCCTTAAAGCTGACTGTCCTGCTATGAACACAAACCCTCTCCTCGGACAGAGCCGGTCTGTGGTGTGACCTGTCACTCCGCCTGTCTCAATACTCGGCCATTCGAAAACAAGGTCTCCAGGTTCTCCGCTGCCAGCCTCTCGGAAGGGATGGGCGCTTGAATATGACGCATGGGAATGTTCAGATCTCGAACACAGCGTTGCTCGTCAGTGCAAACCAGCAAAGGCCATCACGCACAACTGCGACGAGGACCGGGCAGAGTGAGGCAAACTACCTCTACGAGAGCTCTCCCTCACTCAGAACTGCTTGCGACCCCGGGAGGGCACCCTCACCACACGGGCAGCCACCGGGGCCGCGGAAGAGGGACGTACGAGCCCCGGCCGGGCGTGCAAATCACTCGCTCAGACTGCAGCGTCGTCCTGCTGCGTCCGAGGATGCGAGGTTTCTCATTCCTTAAACACAACGGCCTGTCTTCGCGGAAAGCAACCGCTCTGACTAAGCAAAAGCGACAGCCCGCCCGCAACCTGCCCCACACGGCAGAGGAATATCACCCGCAACGTGATTTAAATTAATCGCTGATCCACCCGTCTCCCACTGCACTTGCGACCTGCTACTCACCACCGTCGTGATTATCAGCATCTTTATCTGATGTGGATACTGGAGCCATAACGATCTCCCAATGCTTCTGACACCGTAATCCTCCACTTTCTATCCAAAACAATCAAGTCCGCGCCAATCGCCTTTCCCGGGAAAACTTGCACAGCGGAAATGACGCCAGGAGAAACCTGACCAATGAGCTTCGTGTATTTTTATTATACCCACAGTACGTTTGCGCGCGGAGGCTGAAAACCGCACGCCCGGACGTTACGTCGCAATAAAGGAAGATGGGACGGAGGATTAAGATTAAAGGAATGATGGTCTTTGTAGTTTCAGTCATTGAAGCGCTACAAAGCTTTTCCGTCCATTACAGCTTCTTCTTAATTTATTAAACTCTTGCAGTTGGATGGGTTAAGATTTTTTTTAGTCTTTATGGGTATTGGGCAGTTTCATATTCATAGTATCTGAGGCGCTCATAAATCTTTTGTACTTTCTACATATTATTTAATTGTAACAACCCAACTGTACTGATGTACTGTTCTCGGAAACAATTAGATAAATCAAAAACGCAGGTTGATCGATAGAGCTTTGGTTCGCCCTACATAGCTGCAGGTGAAGTGAAATACCAGAAACTTTCCCTAATTTCCTCTGTGTTCTTCATCTGAAGGAAATCCATTCCCTATACACCTGCATCTGCCTGCTACTGTGAATATAATGAATTTTGCTAAACTGCATAAACTCCGACAATAAAAGCAAAGGAGATGAATACGAACTAAACATTTCAACGACGATTAAAAAGATTGCGAATAATTAAAAAGGTAGAATTGCAAGAGTCACCACAATACTGTTTACCGCTGGCACTGCACCGTCGTTACAAACATTACTGCAAGTCAGTGATGATTTCGCTCTTGTACAAGCACGTTTTGTACGTGTTTGTTTTTGCATGTAACAGAATGCGTTTTTAACTCACTTGTTGTTACAGTCCTAACGCTCAAGAACCTGGCCAGACTTTTCACGTAAGTCATGCCAGCAGGGCATTTTCTTAACTGAAATTGAAACGACTGCGAGCACTCCTTCAGATTACCTCCCAGCCGCTGGTAAACCCTTCCCAGTGCCAGTGCAGTGTCTTGTCTTCTCTTAGAGCTGGTGCAGTACCTTGTCGTCTGTATCCCAGCTAGTTAACCGAATCGTGGGAGAACCTCTGGGATGGTGGGTCAGATAAAAGAGATAACGCCCATGCAACCATCCGCTTTCCTCACCGCTGTATCCAACACAAGGCGCGGGTGTAGCCGGAGTCTGTGCTGACAAGCGAGAAACAACGAATCTGATGTCATCTCTGATGTTCTCCCGGAATATCATTTATACTCCGCAGGGTGGCGCTGTAGGGCTACATGTATTTCAAATAAACTCCCAACTTGTAATTTGGTGCAGGTGACGCTGGTACATGGAAGTACAGTTACTGTACATGTGAGAGAAAAAATAGTTTCTGACGGTTTTATTCATTTTTTTGCCAGCAAAAAAAAAATAATCAAGCAGTTTTATTTATTTGGTTTACAATCGGTAGGACACAGCTAATAAAATTATATTCAATTACACCTATGTTGTATTAGAGAGTCATTTTATTATTAGTTTGCTCTAAAAAAATAGAAATTGTGGAGAACCCAACACCATGGGTGTCCTAGTGTGAAGACGCCACAAAAGCAAGCCTGTCCCCGAGTCTCTGAAAGCAAGAAAATAACACTTGCTTATTCCTTTACAGTATTATTATTATTATACATATTATAATATTTAGTCGGATGATAGAGCTGCAATGTGCAGTCTCATTTTCTTTAGCACACAGAAGAGAAGGCTTTATATTTGTCAGGTAGGTTATTCGTGTTGCTCGTCTGTACACGTTTCAAACAGGCTTCTTGGATGCTGACGAGCAAAACTAATCATTTAATCAGGTACGCCTGTATCATAGTCTATCCAAGGAATGCACATCTCCCATCGGATACCACAGCTGTCTTTGAAATGAGTTTCCGTCTCACAGGCTGTAAGGCTGGCAGTACGGCACAACAGGGCCCCGCCTCGGGTCAGGCCTGCGCCTTTAAGAGCTGAACTGAATGGAAACGGTGGGAAAGCTAAGCGGGCGGACTTCTCCAGGCGCTTGGTCCTGGCTAAATGGGGCGATTTATCCCGAGGAAGCAGTTGCCATGGCTACCACCCCGGGTGCTTCTGTCCCAACAATGGCAGCCTGTTTTCAGCAGCTCTTTCAGACCCTGCTCACCGAGGCGTGCCGTTCCCCTCGCTCCCACATCACTGCGCTCACACCGGGCTGAGCGAGCGGCCCGGCGGTTTCAGGGCGCCGCTATCGGGGTCGTCCCGCAAGCGCAGCGAACCCCGAGTCACCGCATTAGGGGAGGGGGGTCCCCAGCGGTCATTCCGTGCCGCTCCAGCGGCAGCAGTCCCGAAGCTCCCCCCCCCATTAGATAAACTGGCCTTTCACCGCTCTCGCTGTCGATACTGAGGAGCCCGTCGCGACCAACTTGGCATGAACTTTGCACACTGTCGACTTCGTCAGCAGAGGGTCAGCCAGGGTTCCCGAAACCGGGCTCCGCCGCGCTGACAGAGGCAGGCCAGCCGTGCTCGGGGGCTGCCGCGGTCGGAGATGGTTGGTAGGAAACGCAGAGGCGAAGGAAGAGTTGGGGAGCCTCTTCCAGGCGTCAAAGCGCCCCGCAAGGTAATTCTGGCAATCTCAAGCAGGGGGGAGGGAGGGAGGCGAGAGGGGAGCCGTGTCACTAAATGTCGATTCGTGTCACAGTGTAATACCTGCCCTGCGGATAGGCTTGGCAGGGGAATAAACCCCGTCTGCCGCTGGACTCCAGCCTGCCCCCAGCCCCAGGATCGCGGCTGGAGCCGGGCAGACGACAGGTCCGACCGGCAAAACACGGCTCGGGTGTCCTGCCTTCCCGAATGCGCGCAGGACTCCGGGTGGTCTGTTTAGTCGTGACTTCGGTCTATACCTGGTTGACGAGAGAGAAAGATGAAAACGAAAATTTCCAGACACCCGACACCGGGGCAGAGAGAAAGAGAGTGGAAACGAAGTTGACCTGTATGTTGTTAATCGGTACAGACAAATTTTCCTGCTAACCAGTTAACATTGGCGACATCATTTACATATCTTTTAACATGTTGGTGACTTACTGGTAACATATTTTTGGATTTTGGATTAACCTCAATTACACTTGTCTAAGAAAGATTTTTGTTTCAAATCCTAAACTGAAAATTATCAAGGACCGGCTATATTTAATATTTTTAAAATATTCTTCCTTATTTTAACATTCTTTCTTTTCTTCTGATTATATAACGTGTTGAGCATAGAAAGTTCGGTTGAATACAAGTTTCAAACTTATTTTTTCATACACAGGACAGAATGTCATTTTCAGACAAAAGTAAACCATTGCCTTTATTCTCCTTCGAAGTACTTAGAAATCAAAGGGTGTCTTGCTTTCAGTTCGATCCCATGTTACAGTAAAATCATGTAAAGAGTTTGTTTTTTGGGGGGTGGGTGGGCGTGGGGCATGGGGGGTTGTGTTGGGTTTGAAGGGGCTCCCTGGTTCACTTGCGCTGAGAAAGTAACACTGCCCCCAAGTGTGGACATGAGGAATTGCCCTGTGCAGTATGTTATCGGTCTGTTCTCCTCCCCCAGTCACAGAACGGGATGTGTCCAATCCAGGACCAAAGATAATGACATCCCATCCCTACGTCACCCTGCAGCTCAAAGCTGGCAGCTCACTGGAGCTAAGCAGTGTGAGCCTGGCCAGTACCGGGATGGGAGACCTCCTGGGAAAGCTAAGGTTGCTGCTGGAAGAGGTGCTAGTGGGGCCAGCAGGGGGCGCTCACCCTGGAGTCTGTGTAGGACCCAATGCCCCCAGTATAGTGACAGGGACTCTGTACTATAAAAAGGTGCCGTCCTTTGGGTAAGACGTAAAACTGAGCTCCTCAATCTACATTATCATTAAAAATCCGAGGGTGTTCCTCAAAAACAGTAGGGGTATTACTCTGGTGTCCTGGGAAAAAATTCCCGTTGGACTTTACCAATCATGGCCTCCTAATGATCCCCATCTCTGGACTGGCTTCATCACTCTGCTCTCCTCCCCACTGAGAGCTGGTGTGTGTGAGAGTACTGGCAGATCATCCAGATGGGGCTATAATGGTGGTGGTGGAGGGGATCCCCATTACCTGTAAAGCTCTTTGAGTGGAGTGTCCAGAGAAGCGCTGCTGAAGATGATGATTATTATCATCATCATCACCCCTTCACCAGAGTATCTCTCTGGGAAACACTGCAATAATGCATACTTTGCAAAAGTAGTTTGGAGCCTTGTGAAAGCCTTAGGATGTCATTTCACTCACCTGGACTCCTAACTCCAAGACACTACTGACAGCACAGAGGAGAGAACTAACAGGGTATACTGTACGTTTCAGTAATCCAAGGCAATTGATATTCCCACAAAACACTGTCTTAGTTTGCAGTAACATCATACAGTGGCATTATTTTGTAAATAAATGGCCAATGCCTAGAAATGATTGAAGGTAAAAATGCATTGAAAATTTTAAGGTAAGAATGTATTTATAAATGTGGGGTACAATGTCGTCTTTGTAAGCACTTTATGTCCCATGCACACCATCTGGGAAAAGATATCACAGTGTATGGGCTCGCTCCACCAGGCTCTGTAACAGCTTCTTCCTGCAGACTCTCAGGCTCCTCAACACCCTGGAATCTACTTGCACCCACTCCAATTCCAGAAACAGGGTATAAATCCCCCCAGTGTGTTGTGTATAATGTATTATGTATTGCCTTGTCATTTGCACTATCTGCACTTTGTACTATGTGTATCCTGTCTACAATGTCTATGTCAGTGTCCTGTCTGTCCTGCCTGTATTTGCACCATGGACCAGGAGGAATGATATTTCGTTCCACTGTATACTTGTATATGGCTGGAATGACAAATAAATGTGAACTTGATACGTCCCTTAAATCCCTCACTATACTGCTTGAGGTCAGCCAGCTCGTTACCTGCCTGTACCTGAGAGTGTGCCCCCCGCACAGCCTCCTAAACCTCAGGCTGAGTGAGCCTGGCGCATCCAGGGCACAGAGCTGAGCTCCACCCACACGGTGACAGCTTCCCTCATTTGCATATCCCATGACACTCCAGGCCTGTGCGAATCGCTTCCTGGTGGCGCTATGGCCGTGGCAGCCAATCAGCTCCTCCCATGCAAACGAGGGAGCAGCAGCTTCGGCAGGGCTGCTGCTCTCCCTGCAGACGCCTCCCCTCCCTCCCTGCCTTTTTTCTGCCTCCATGAGGCTGTTGTTATGGTAACCGACCGAGGCTGTGGCTGTCCAGCCTGCATTTTACTACAATACTGTATAGAGGACCCCACCCTCTCTCGGCCTCCTCTCGAGGACATCATAGAGCAAACGAATTGCTAGGAAGAAGCTGCCAACCTTGGAGGGGGAGGGGGGGGAGCCGGCTGGAGTGTGGGCAGACGTGTTGGGCACAATAGAGTGAGGAGGATAGCCATGCTAGTGCTCAGCCCTGATGCTGAGTCACAGACAGGTATCCCAAAATTCCCTTCTTTTGAGCCTCCTTCAGGAACCATGGAGGAAATAGAGCACACATGCCCCCAGCCGCGGACGGTGAGTGAATGTGTTTTTTTTCTCCTCCGTGTCTGAAATGTCTCCTTTGTCTTGGCGGAAGCAGCAGCATGCTGAGGGCTGTGTCTGTGATGTGAAATGCTGAGCCGCTCCTCGCTTCCCCTCGCGGTGCTGCTGCCTGACAGCACACTGGGACAGGGACAGGCTCAACCTCTTTGCTCTCGCTAACAACAAGCTCCTGCTTGGAATTGCAACATCCCAGCTACCTCCCGGCTAGCCATCCTGTTCCAGGCGGGATTGGGGTTGGAGTTACTGTGGATGCGGCCTTTTAAGTTTCTCAGTTTCTCCGTTTTCTCGTCTTGCATGCTGGTGCTGCAGAGGATGTCAGACTATCACAGCGAATAGGACCAGAATAGTAACCTGCAAGATAAGAGCAGTGTGTCTCAGCCGCCCTTCAGGAGCTCCTGCAGTGCATCGGCCTTCTGGGAAGGGTCTTGAAAGGTTGTTACCATTGGCGACACAGTACTCAGTCCCAGCATCCAGTACGCCCTTCCCCTCTGTTACCCCTGCAGCTAAGGAAAATTGAATATGATTTCTGTCTGACAGAAAGTCTGTAGTCGAAACAATCCAGGTCCGTTGATCAATAAGCATCTGTCACATGCAAGTTATTGATTTCTGACCATTTCAGTTCTCTAACCCAGTTTTATCGAGGGCAGTCAGCCCAGCAGCCAACAGGGGGCAGTCCAGCTGAGCTGGCGGCTATTGCCAGATGTGCTCCAGCTGTTTAATGGCCTATTTTTCTGTGGAGCCTCATACTGGAGCCCCTGGACCTCCTCCAGCTGTGCACTGGACTGGACGCTCTTCTTCGCCTCTTGACCATGAGCGGGGTTACATCTTCTGAAATCCCACAACCTCACTTCTGCCAAAGATGTACCTAGAACACCCTTTGTCTGTGCTGGGCGAAATGAGCGGAGTTTGTAGCTCTCTCTCCTGTTCCCTGTTCAACACTGCCTGACCCCTGAACAGACATCTCCTTCAGTGGATTTTACACACCATGGCCAATATCTGTCAGGCAGAAAGCTGCTGAGAACATTTGGTCTTTTATTGTTACATCACTTTCATTTTGTTTTGCTTTAAATCGAAAATCTATCTGCTACATCCCCGTAAATTTTCGAAACTGCTGAGCAGCTCTAGATCTGTTTCTTACAAGCAGTCAATATCCCTGATATCTAATACAATTAAGCTGTGGTGTGCTTAAACAAAACCTGAGGTCATTGGGGTCAGACTCTAACACCAGAGTTATTTTTAAAAAGGCTGGTATTGACAAACATGCCAGTTTCCATCAGGACAAGATGATTTTTTCTACAGCTCTTTTCAGTCTTGTGCTGTTGTATTTAATGAATCACGTCTCCTTTGTTTGACGCTGTGCAATAGGGTACATCCAGAACCTTACCATCTGACAGCTCTGCAGATAATTTTCAAATCACAGTCAGGTCACACTATTTTGCTTTAAAACCGTGCTTAATAAAGGCTGCCCAAAGGCCATACTCATAGGTCCGCTGTAATTCCAGTGAGAGAAAATATGGACAGCTACAGAAGACTAAAACCCAAGATGCTACGATGTTAGTTTTCTACTTGAACAAAAGGACATGTTCACATGAGTGTAGGAAGCTACAGGCGCTGAATTATTGATGACTGGAAACAGCATGTCCAGGTGGACTGGCCCTTGACTTTTTGCCAACCCAGGGGCATGTCAAGGGCACACTAATTGTTCTTAATTGTTCACCAGAGAAAATAGCCTCATTTTTAACATGGTCTGGAGGATTAATGAATTGGGCAGGGAACATTATTTGAAAAGGACCATCCAAAGGGTACTTCGCTTTAAATCTAAATATCCTCAGCAAAAAAAAATCCTTGTTGATGCAAGCTTCAGGAGTCATACAAAAAACAAACAAGCAGCAAAAGCAGTTGGGTTGTGTTTTTGAAATGCATCCTGACCAGGTTATGCCGTGCTGGTCCCAAGTATGCATTAAGTGATTGTGCACATTCAAAACGACTATCATGCAGCTCGTCATTGCAAAAAACAACAACACACAACAACTGGACCATATGTATGTTATCTTTGTGTTGTACGCTTGAGCTATACCCAGCTTTCAAAACACCAGAGAAACTAACGGTTCTCAGAAGCATGGTAACAGTCAGCTTTGCAGGCAGTTGGGAGGACGCCTCTTTTAAGATATTGGTCCTACAGTACCTGTTGTTCAGCCTGCAGCACCCGAGGGAGATGCCAAAGACAGGGGAGGCAGATTCCCAGGAATCTACCAAGCTTGCCAACTCCAAACACACGCTTTCCCCTCTTTTGCTCTCTTTCAGACGCTGAGGGAGCCCGCTGCGTTCGCGGACGAAACCAGCTGTCAGTGCAGAGCTCCTCACGAGAGGCTCACCGTTGCTCAGGCGCGTCTGGGCACACCAGGTCAGGCCCGACTCTCTGGGGCTGCAGGTTTCCGTTGCTGCTACCAGGTTGTGTTCTCTAGGTGTTCTGTCTTCCCACTAGCAACAAAGGAAGTGCAACAGGCTTGCCACAGCTGTTCATTTTGTGTGCAGTGCCGGTGATTGTTTGAGCACACAAGCAATACCTTCCAGTTACAGCACTTGAGTTTCAATCCAGCCCCGCAGTTTGGCAGCGATCTTTGATTCTGGACTGGATTGGAATGAAGACATATCATACTCAACACATGTTAATATTTATTTATTCGAAATATAAATCCTGACAGGAAAAATATATTCGATCTGAGATAGTCAGAGTCGGCTCAGAGGCCAGTTCAGTTCTTTCTGGCCAGTCAAACACACTCCAGCAGAAACCGCATGGTCATGATTTAACCACACAGAGAGCTCTGTCTGAGGTCCGCTGTCAGGACAAGCCTTACTTTTAAATATGCCGACTAAGCACTGAGAAAAAACACTGCTTCAGCGCCCCATCTGATGCCCTTCTGTCAGCAAATCTGTCAGCCCACAGCAGCAGAAAGTACAGCTCCCCGGCACACTTGCAGATAAGGACCACCGACGGGAAACCCCTTGCAGTTCTAATCCCAGTTTCATTCTTAATGTGCACACGGTTGAGCATCGTCTTTCTGATATTATTCCCGCACAGGAAGAAAAGGCTGGTATGAGCAAGTGAGGATAACAAAACAGGACAGTAAGATTTGCCAGAGGGGATGCTGTCCGGCAGTTTCCCGTTCTGGTGTGTGCTAACTGATTTCCCATGGCTTTCCGAGGAAGGCAGAGCCCTTGAAATCATACAGTGTATCAGGCGAACAGGGGAACAGCACAGCGCAGGACGAGCTGGGGAAGCCAGGCAGGCACAGTAAGGGGCCAAACCGTGGTGAAACTGCAGCTTGGAAAGCAGTGCAAGGAGGATCTTTTCTGCTGTGACTTTATTTCCGTCACACGTTTGGATGCACACGAGGGATGGGGATCAGCTCATCGAGCTCGTTTGGTTTCTGGAGGATCTGGAGGAAACCGGGGTATGATCTTCAGCAGCAGGGCTGGGCCGCTTATTCTAGACTCCCCGACTCTTTGTGTGAAGAAACGCCTCCTGTTCTCAGTTTTCCCTGTACTTTCGGAGTGGACTTTCGGAGACACAGGCCACACACACACAGCCCACTCAGTATTGATGGAACAGAAGTGGAAACAGTCACCAGCTTTAGGTTTTTGGGAATTCACATCTCTAAAGATCTAACCTGGACTGTGAACACGGACTCTATCATAAAGAAGGCTCAGCAGCGCCTTTATTTCTTGAGGTGCCTCAAGCGATAGGGGATGCCAATAGATGTGTTGGTGAACTTCTACCGCTGCACCATCGAGAGCATCCTCACCAACGGGATCACCGTGTGGTATGGCAACACCTCTTCGCGAGAAAGAAAGGCACTGCAGAGAATGGTCAATATGGCCCAGAAGATCATTGGCTGCGGTCTCACCGAGATTAAACAGCTCTATGAGGACCGCTGCCGTGGTAGAATTCTGGCCATCACAGAGGACAGTCACCACCCCGGGCATGAGCTCTTCACCCCACTGCCCTCAGGCAAGAGATATAAGAGCATACGGACACTTACCACTAGATTCTTCAATAGCTTCTATCCACAAGCAGTGAGACTGGCGAACACATTTAGCCATCCCCCTCGGACCACACCTACACCATTACCATCTACCTCTTTATGATTTCTTATCTATTGCACATCTCCAGTCATTGTTTACACGTCTGTATTGTTTACATTCAAACTGTCTACATGTTTACTTGCACATTGTCTACTGTTTGTTTGTACATTGTCTTGATGCACTGTCTGCACTTTGTTTTGTTTTTTACACTTGTTTTACAATCGAGAGACTTTCTGTAAGTAAGAATTCCATTGTACCAGTACCGGTTACATATGGCAATAAAGTTCAAGTTCGAGTTCAAGTTCCCTGTAGTTTGATCCAGGACTGGTGTTCATTAGAGAATGGGAAGGCTGGCAGCAGGACGGCCTGGTGAGGGAGAGAAGAGTGTCTGCTGACCGTGTCTTTCTCTCCTCGCAGTGGACAGGCCAGTGAGGGTGTACGCTGATGGGATATTTGACCTCTTCCACTCCGGCCACGCCCGCGCTCTCATGCAGGCCAAGAACCTTTTCCCTAATGGATACCTGATAGTGGGAGGTAGGACTATTTCAGTGTGACACTTCCAGCTTCTTTAAACCCGGCTTACTTATGAAATTATTAAATGCTCGTAGTATCGATATGGTGAACACAGAATCTGAAACTAATAAATGTGACTTACAATGTTACTGGTAAGCCTTCATTCAGAGTACTGCGTTCAGTTTTTATCGTCTTACCACAATAAGGATAAAGTCTGGAGAATTCATAGAAAGAGCAGCAGGAATGACACCTGGTCTCAGGGATGGTCACATAATGACTTATATTTAAGGGTTAATGGAGCTGAATCTCTTCAGCCTAGAACAAAGGAGACTGAGAGGAGATTTGATCCAAGCTTACGGAGCCCTGTGGATAGGTATGGATATTGTCAATCCACAGGAGTACTGCACACTAAATTGTGAAACAAAATCTCAGGGTCACAGCATGAAATGAAGAGGGTTCTTTTAGCACAGGTGATAGGTAGCACTTTTCACACAAAGATTTGCGAGTAACCAGAACGGTTAGGTTGTTGAGGCCTAGACTCTGAACGCTTTCAGAGGTAAAGGTATTTTAGCTGCTAAACTACTGAATGAGCCAGTCAGACCGAATGGGCTCTGCAGCCCTCTTTATTTCCACGTTCTTACAAAAACACAGCTGTCTGGCCTGGCCGGGCTGTAGATGCACACTTTAAACACCACTGTTCTCATCCCTCTACTCAGTCAGAGCCAGGCTGTCAGGGGCTGAACTGAGCTTGATCTGGGTCAGCAGTGAGATAACCAGTATACGATAACAAGACATACTGCAGCAAATTACTCGAAGGTGGGGGGGTCTGTCGATTCCTGCCGCGAATTTCAAAACAAGCTCTGTTGCTCTGAGTCTGTTCCTCGTTGAGGTTCTAGAGTAAACAAGCTCCTGAGATCCAGCACGGTGGGCCGAATGGGCACGGGCTGGACCCCCTGTCCTGTAGTCCCGCACCTCAGGGCTGGGGGTTAACGGCGGTTTTCGGTGTTTCAGTGTGCAGCGACGAGCTGACGCACAAGTACAAGGGCTTCACGGTGATGACGGAGGAGGAGAGGTACGAGGCCTTGAGGCACTGCCGCTACGTCGACGAGGTCATCAGGGACGCCCCCTGGACGCTCACCCCCGAGTTCCTCGAACAGCACAAGGTCAGCTCTGTGGGGAACGTGTGCTTGTAGAGGAGATGGCTGTGATGGATGGGAAGTGTTTGATATTTAGAGTGAAGCGAATTGGTTTTGCTATTTGTCCACTCCAAATATACAGATGGATATATCATTCTGTCACTCTGCAGCACTGGAACATCATAGTTTCCAAACCACAGGATGTTAAGGGACGCTGCCAGATTCTGGCACAAAAAGCGCAGTGACTTCAGCCTTGATCGTCCTTGGGGCCAGTGCCAAGCTGTGTGAGTCTAAGTGCTCACCCCCAGCTAACACATAGCCATTCATCATGGACCACCTGACCAGCATACAAATGAAGATTCATTCATGGCAAAAGTCCTTGTGCAACATGGCTCAGTGTCAGACTGTGTTGCTATGATGTGCTAAATGGGAAAATGCCTCTTCTCTGTCCTCTGTCTGCAGAGATCAAACTCTAGCCATCAAGAATTATTCACTACAATTAAAGTGATTGGCCTTTTGTCCAGGATTGTACTGGACAGTCAGAGTTTTGTGAAATAAGGGGAATTTCCTCTTCAGTGAAATCTTAATCAGATTCAATGCGTCTGTTTGTTTTTGCAGATTGACTTTGTTGCTCACGACGATATTCCATATTCTTCTGCTGGTTCAGAAGATGTGTATAAGCACATAAAGGAGGCAGGTGAGGAGTATAAACAACCCTTAAGGACTATGCACAATCCATGCCTTGTGTCATTTAATCAGTCACAAATACTCAAACCAAAAACATCCTAGTTTCTCCTTGAGAAGAACGCTGTTCTGTGCAATATGTTTGAACATCAAGTGAGCTTTAGGTGTCAGTGATCGACAGCAGCATGGTAAAGTGTTATCTAGTCCAGTCAACAGGTTGATGGAATGACACCCAGCTCTCTAGAGGGAAATGAGCAAAGAGCTCTGTATCCCTCTTGTTCACACCAGCATTCACTCAAATGTGCAAAATTAGAATCTTTCAGAGGAAGAAAGATAACAACACTTAAGAGAGTGGTACAAAAGTATAGCCGTTGTATGTTGGAAATGAACCTTTTCTGTCTCTCCGAACAGCTTGAGTTCCTGTTACAACCACCTGGTTTACTATAAGCCATGTGGGTATGGATGTGGAATGGTAATGTGAAGGTCTTTTCGCTTTAGATGGAGCACTACTGCTTCTTAGTAGTCTCTATGCACGTTGGGCCTCCAGTCTTTTTTCTGCTCCAGGCATGTTCGTCCCCACTCAGAGAACAGAGGGCATCTCCACGTCGGACATCATCACTCGCATCGTGCGCGACTATGACGTGTACGCCAGACGCAACCTGCAAAGAGGCTACACGGCGAAGGAGCTGAATGTGAGCTTCATCAACGTGAGTGTCAGGCCTGCTGTTCCAAGAGCTGTCCAGGGAGGGGCTGGAGCTACACTGACAACAGGCTGTTCACTGTGCTGAGTGTGGCTTCGCATCATGGCAGCACAGCTAAGAAAGACAGATGTTCTGCTCTGTAGCCATGTGCACAAACCACCTTTAGTGTCCAGCACTGTGTTCCTCAGGTGGCATCTGGAGCCTGTCAGTCTGCAGGAGGCATTGGAAATGCACAGGCCATGGGGAAGGCTCAGATCAGCTCAGGCCTGAGTTTCAGGAGGAAGTATTCTCCCCCTTTCAAGGAGGAATATGAAATACATAGAGGGCTTCACACTGATGATGTTTAACACAGCCGGACACAGATCCGTAAACAGCCCATAAAAACGTGTCCAAAACGGAGCACAATGAGGAGCCTCATTCCAGCCCCTCCGACAGGGGAAATTCGTTTTCCTGCTCTTTGGCTTCTGCAGGGCCTCCAGCCTCTCGCTCTCCCGCTGAGCACCCAGCCCATCAGCTTCTCTTTTGCACCGCAGGAGAAGAAGTACCGCCTGCAGAACCAGGTGGACAGAATGAAGGAGAAGGTCAAGAACGTGGAGGAGAAGTCAAAGCACTTTGTGAACAAAGTAGAGGAGAAAAGCCATGATCTCATCCAGAAGTGGGAAGAGAAATCCAGAGAGTTTATCGGCAGCTTTCTGGAGCTCTTTGGCCCTGATGGAGCCTGGGTAAGAACAACACTGCTTCCGCGGTTTTGAGAAATGTGTCTTCTGACTGTTGCTGGTAAGATATTATCCCTCAATAGTCCGCAACAAAATCACTATTAAAATGTCATTCTTTAGACAAATCTAAATGTAAAAATATGCATTTTAGGAGCTGCTTGCGGGGAAAGCAAGAGTCATTTTCATACAGTTTATTGCACAGGTGACTTTCAAACTGCAAATGGTCAAACCCATTAATCAGCAAAGGTCTGACACTCAAGAAAGGAGAAAAAGGAATAAGCGGTCTTCAAACTATTTCTTTATTGATCAGTATTTGCTGTAAGTTTCTACATATTAATCAATAAAGTTGTTTCTGACACAATTAAAGTGGGATTTGCAGAAGACCTTTTTGAGGTATAAGAACATTTAATTTGCACTTGGCTGTCTTGCAAATTCTTAATATTTACAGGTAAGTGCAGCAATGCACACTGTGAAAAGTATTAGACAAGAATACAATTAAATATTCCAGTTTTTTTTAAATACTGTAGTTGTATTAGAGGTACTCCCACCTCCGAAGATCTCTGTATTCTTATTATAAAATGTTCCCCCTTGGGAAACACTTTTAATTACATGAAGATTTTTTTAAACTTATCACACTAAAGCTGCTAACAATAGATTCATTTGTGCCAAACGACTGTAATTAAAAAGAAGGTGTCTCCTGAAGGAACAGGACACTCATTTAGCCTTAGTCCACCCAAAAAGGCTTAAACCTCACGGATGACGTGAGTATTCAAGTTTACCTTCGAAGAGCATGGTTCTTCTCTAAAATGCCCAGCAGAACCCTCAGTTTTGGGGTTTTTTTAATTCAGATTAAACACAGCAGAGGAGACTCTAAAGTCTTCTGCAGGGTTCAGGCGGGAGCGAGTAAGGGCTGACCGCGTGTGCTTCTCCCCCGCAGAAGCAGATGTTCCAGGAGCGCAGCGGGCGGATGCTGCAGGCGCTGTCTCCGCGCCAGTCCCCCACGGGCAGCCCCACGCGGGAGCGCTCGCCCTCCCCCACCTCGCGCTGGGCCTTCAAGACCTCCCCCCCGGCCTCCCCGCACGGCGCCTCTGCCTCCGTCAGCAGCATGAGCGAGGGGGACGAGGACGAGAAGTAGGGACCGCCTGCCAGCCCGGGACGCAGTACCGCTACTGTCAGACAGGGCGGCGCCCCTGTGTCGGTCCTTCCACAGCGGCAGGCCGTGCTGTGAGTCGCCCCCCGGATAAACACGTTGCAGGGAGATGTGGACATAGCACATTGAAAGAAAAGCTTAGCCTCATGGGTACCAATGAGAAAATGTATTTAAAAGTACTCACATGTATTCTGACTTGAAACACTTCATTCTGCCTGTCAATCTAATGATTATTAATCTTGAACCTAGAACTAACTAGAGAATAGCAGGTAAGTGTTTTTAATTCACAACAGAAGTGTCTAAGATCCCTTGACCACTCAGGACCGGCTTACTTGCCAAAGACTGGGGTGATGATACTTGACATGAATGTTAACCTTCGGTTTTGAACGAACTGGTACTTGAGCCGTTGAAGATAAGCTGTTTTTTTTGACACACTTTGCAAAAATTGACACGTGCATTGAAAAAAAAGTCCTTTGTTGCTTTTTTGTTTCAAGTCATCAGTAGAAAATGTAAAAAAAATCTATATCTTAATGATCTTCAGATTAACACTGGGTTCCTGCCTACGCAGATATCAATGTATTTAAAAAAAACAGAGGATTGAATTTAGTCCACAGGAGTGGTGCCTGAGGACTCTGTACTCAAGGACTCAAAAGCCAGTCGCCAACAATCATGAATTTCTGACAATGCAGGAACTCCTGACGGAATCACAGCAATTCAATACAATTATTGTGTAAAGCAGAAGGTTACTTGAGAATTCTAGAAAATGCTTTTAAAGATGTGTAACCACTATAATGTAACAAAAAGAGAAAGCTCGTAGGGGGGATGAATTTTTTCTGTAAATCTGATTTCTCATGTGTTTTTTTGTGCAAAGTTTGCACGTTTTGTTTGAACAAATTCATTTAACTTAATGTAACAAGCAGTGGTGCTCAACTCCAGTCCTGGAGGACAGCAGACGAGCAGGTTTGCAGATTATTAGTTCATTATGACTGAGAGGAAAACTCTCCAGCTGAACAAATACTTCTGCTTACCTGCCACAGTGTGTCTCCTCTGACCAGGACAGGTGTCCGACGTCTGTTAAATGTGTAGTTATTGTAACGATTAGTAGTAATGACTGCATAAATAAAAAAAAGCAAACCAAATTCAAATCAAAAACTTTTTTTTTTACCACGGCACATTAATGACACTATGGTGGGTTTACTTCCAGTGGTATAATGCTTTCGGTACTGTTGAGTGTCGAGTGAAAATGTGACCTTGTTTTCTTTGATCTTCTTTCATGTTCAGTGTCTCTGTGCATCATGCACGGATGTTTAGAGACCACGACTGCTGGAGATGTCTTTCTAAGAGTGTGCAAGGGTGAATCCTGATCAAACCCCCGTATCAGAGCCTTGTGTTATTAAGGTTATTTGGTCATAATGTTCCATTACTCCAGCACATTCTTCCACCAGCTAACTGGACCCACTGGTCTTGGTCTTGGGTCACTCTAAACTTCCAAAAAGTGGCCCTGCAGCACTGGAGCTGTCCACCACGAGCCTACCTATTCAAGAATATCTAATAGGTGTTCATGTTAGGCCTTGATCCTTTCCACACGGAGTGCGGAGTGGGGTTTTCATTCAAAAAAAAAATCAAGGGCAAAAAAACCATCTTTTTGCCTCAAGAGTCCATACATTTCGATGCGTTCTGTACAAAGTCGATGTATTGAATGTTCTGAAAGAAATGTTTCAAATTAGATTTTTTATAATTAAAAAAATGGATTAATATGTAACAAATAAAGGGTATAAGACAAGACTAGGCCTTCGTGTGTCTGTGTGTCACAGCCGGGATTCGCTTTGGGTGAGGATGGGAGGTAAATACCTGAAGAAATTTCCCGATCAGCAAGACTTCCATTTCCTTCTTAGAGTAGCCAGTCTGTCGTACAATGGCTGGAGGTCACGCTGCAAGGTGAACAGTGCTCCTTATCTCTGCTTGAACAGGTTAGAAATACAGTTCTCACATGGGCTAGGGAACCAGGTGGCTCAGCTGGCTTGGGGAGGATCTGAGTGGTTGGTTTTGCAATTGGTTGGGTCCAGAGATGACAGGATAACAGTCCTCAGGATGAACTCCCCAGCCACCGAACCGCCACGCTGGTGACGCCGTCATCCCTGATCCACTGCTTGACGTTACTGGGCCCAAAATCATCAGGCCCGATTGGCGCTACTGGATCCAACATCAACAGGCCCGCCTGGCGCTACTGGGCTCCACAGTTCAGTGGCATGTGAGCACGTGAGGAAACAGGGCAAGGAAACTCAGGAGTTTCCAGAAATCCATGTTTCACAGATGCCAGCTGAAGGAAGACTGAACTCCCCTGTTCAGTCACTGTAGTGACCTGATGAAAAGGTCCAACTCTAAGTGACTAATATTCTGACAAGATCTGTCCAAAGTATACTGAGTGCAGTCCTGGTCCAGGTTAAATATAAAATCCCATAGAACTGATCAACACAGTCCTGAGGTCTTCAGTGAAAACCTACAGCAGAACACACTGGCTTTCTAACATTGAATTTACTGTTAGAATATTTATCACACCCTGTCATGCGTTTCTCAAGTTCTTTTCTATGAGTGGTGCAGAGCAGAGATAACAGCCACAGGGAAAGGGAGCAAGCCACACACAATCACTCATGTTTGAAATGTTACATTTTTATTGTCCCAAAACACAGTGAACATGTTCTTTCGGTCAAACCAGTAGCAACATGTCTACAACCTTTTTGGCAAATCGGTAATCAATAAAAATAGACTGTCATCCTCCGCTGATACAGACTGCACATGTTGTATATTACTGCACTGCACTAACGGAGAGACAATGATCAAAGCCGCTTGAACACATCCTCATCTGTGAACGCGATCCTGAGCATTTCTCTTCCAGGAAGAAGGCAGCAGGCAGACAAGAGGAAAGCCGTTCTCCAGGGATCCCTGTCTGCACAGGACATGTCAATCCCAGACCACCCCCCCCCCCCAGCATTGTTTCTCATAACATTCGGTCAAAGACTTCTGCCTCTCAGCAGCCCTGGGAGAGAAGACCCTCTTTTGACTGACACCAGGCTCTCTGCTGTGCGAGAGCCCACGCACAGCCTTTCCAACACTAATCTTTTCATCAGTGTCTGAGGGGCTGCTGTGAAGCACCAATGACGACAGTTAACTTGAGCCGGGGTGGCCAAGCTGAGAACTATGGCTTTGCACACAGCTAGTGTTATTGATTTGAAAATTTGCCAGCTTCTTCTGTAAAAAGTATTATCCTGCTTTCGTGTTTGGAGTTGTGATGCATCCTGCCCAGAGGAGTGGAATTGGTGCCAATGTGCGAACAACACTGCACAAGCACTTGACCTGCTATGTGGTGACATGTAAGAAACTCATATTAACCTGTGTTTGCACTCTTACAGCTCTCTCCACCACACTGTTTCTCCTGCAGAAAAGTGGCAACGACTAAAAATGTTCCACTACCTGCACTCACCAAATTAAAAAGGCACCAGTTACAAAACTGAGCACAAAACCAAGCTGGAGAGGTCTTTTCCCAAGTAGCTTCTTTCATTGCTGCATACATTTTCCATGTTATGGAATCTGTGGTCAATAACGTTCTGAGATCTAACTGCACTGCTATGCTGATGACACCTCACAAGGAGCAGAAAGATTAAATGGATGCAATTTTACTGGTGCAACAATAACACAGACATGATTGAACAACAGCAAAGTTTATGCCAGCAGACTAAAATAATGTGTGCACAATTGCAAAGGTGCAATAATTCAATTTTTGCATTTGAGAAATTACCTGCATTTCAATTGATGCCCAATAAGAATTTTATTCTTTTATTTTATTTTATTTATTAACACAGCATTTTCCCATGATACCCACTACTTTTCTATAAATCTTAATTAAAAAACAAAAGCAGAAAATAATTAAAAATATAAGGATAATAATGAAGGTACAAGGCTCTCTTACTTATTTTCTGTTGTGCTAATAAGCAGGATACCAGGAAAACAGGAAACCAAGTTCAGCAACTGAGCCTAACAACAAGGCAGAAAACATTTCATTAATCAAGTTTCTTAAAATTACACAATATCATTTCCCAGTAAGATTTCCATATCAAGTCAATCTGACAACAATAAAAATGTTAACATAACACTGGTTCACGACCTGCACAAACACTACTGAAGTGGTAACTGCACTGTGAACAACTGCACTGGTGGTACAACTGTCAGCTGCCCCAATTTAAAATACCAATAATAAAACCCAGTTTTACAATCTAGGTCTTAAAAAAAACTACAAATAAAAAAGGCAAAAGAAAAGTAGTAAAACACCCAAACCAAATGATCATCTTTCCCATTCTGGGTCTTTCTTTAGAGTAATACACTGTGGAGCTTCAGGGAGTCATCCTGAAACGATCTCTGCTCTCGTAAAATGAGCTTCGTACTAAAAACACAGACGACGCGCTGCAATTGTTAACCAATGACAGTGTTCGTGTAGTCACACAGTAATGAATGCATTATTTAAAGCAAATGTTCGTTGTTCATATATAATTATTCACTAGCTCGTAATAAAGTTTCATACAATTAAGGAACAACTCTGATACATGAGAGACTGTGGAGTGATTTACAAACAGATTCTGTGGTATTCTACACTGGCCCAGCGAACTTTATACACACTGTGGTATTCTACACTGGCCCAGTGAACTCTACACACTCTGTGGTATTCTACACTGGCCCAGTGGACTCTACACACTCTGTGGTATTCTACACTGGTCCAGTGGACTATATACACTCTGTGGTATTCTACACTGGCCCAGTGGACTGTATACACACTGTGGTATTCTACACTGGCCCAGTGGACTGTATACACTCTGTGGTATTCTACACTGGCCCAGTGGATTGTATACACTCTGTGATATTCTACACTGTCTCACATGAACACCTGAACAACTTACAGAGAAACAACCCCAGCTGTAGCCTGAAATCTATTCTCCTCTGGGCCTTAATGCAGCTACTTGGTCTCTACCTTTGCCTAAACAACTTTCCAGTACTGCTGACCCACTCCATGTGTGCGACACACATCATGATCGTCTCAAAGCGAGCTCTGCCTTGCATGAGTCAAAATTCCCATTTCAGCCACATTCTTGCGAACTTTGGCATCACCACTCTCCTGAGTACACAGACCTTGGGCTGGTCTTCATTACAGGTGTGCACCAGATATGAGGAGAGACGCAGTGGGGAGCAGAAATGCAGAACAGCTCTTTTGTTTTTAAACAAAAGCGGAAGCAGCAGGAACTTAACTTACAGAATGCCAAGAGGGAGAGAGGAAGACTGTTCTGCGACTGCTGCACACTCGTCCTCTGTTCTTCCTGTATGCGCCCTTCCCCTGAGCTCAGATAAGGTGCAACAATTGCTAAGAACGACTGCAGTGCAGGCCAATGGAACACATTGGACTGGTCCCATCCTCACATCAGCAGTGAAACAGCCAGCTAGGCTTTTTGCGGTCTTAAAAAACATAATAACGAGGACCTATAACATTCTTTAAAATGCCCCAAACATCAACAGTTAAAATCAGTGCAACTAAAGTTTCAAACATTTTCTGTTGTGAAACTCTCATCCTCAATATAACTTCCAACAATATATATATAATTTATGTAAAATAGTGATTTGCATACATAGCTGTGCATTTTTTTCTTATTCATTAAAATTGTTCCGTAACACGAACATAAGGTGCTTTTTTTCCCCCCCGTTCTACAGCACATGAGTTTTTCTAGGAAAGAATCTGAAACCTTTCTATACCGTGTTGCCTCTTGGCCAGCTTCAGAGACAGAACGGCTCATGACAGCACAGGGCAGAGACAAACTCTTCCAAGAGGAATCATCACCTCCTGCAGCGTCTCAGCACTTTGTCATTCGGTTTGGAAAGGTAACAAACACCACTACAGAGAGAGATCTATGTGTAAAGTTTCAGCAAGGGCCGCTATTTTGTCACATTACAAAACAAGTGTACTTTTCTAACCCACTGCAAACGAGAGAGGTCGCTACAAACGGAGACACTGTGCCACACTCCTGCAGTGGATGAGCAGCGCTCAGCCGGGCGGAGAGGCCGTGGAGAAGCCCTGCGGCTGCCAACCACCAGCTCTCACGATGGAAATGTCAAGGAGTGAAGGACGCTGGACGCTGCTGGAGACGGGGACGTCACGTCAGGTGTGCGGGGCGCAGGGGGCGTGGCGGAGGAGCTATCTGTTGGCCTTGTACTTGGAGGCGTCGCGGGGCTCGCTGCTCGGGTTGCTCCAGTCGTCCGCCTCGGGGCCGGTCTGGTAGTGCCGCCATGCCGACTTGTTGAACACCGGGAGCCGCTCGAAGGACTCGCTGGACAGGGCCTGGAACCCAGCAGAAAGACTGGTCAGCCTGACGGCAGCAGCAGCAGCTGGGAAGACTGGGACTATCCGGGTGATACGAGACCCCGCCCGGCGCAAGACAAATGAAAAAGACACTGAGCTGAGATCCAGGATGGATCAAATGTGTTCTGCACAAAGATCACGGGGTCAGATTACTTCCAGGCTATTTATTCTTTTTTCAAAGGTGGGGCCATTTATATCTGCTAACTGATTCCCTGGATTGAAATTTCGCACTTTCAGCTTTAAATCCTAACAGTCTGTTTGCCTTTTTTTATTGCTTCCTCACTCCGTGTAGAAGGTGAAAATGACATGTCACCATGGATACCCAAGTCATTTTCATCAGTAGCATCTTCACACTCGGCATTTTCCATTTTATATTCAGTTTTTGATTCTGCACGTAAAACTCTGCCCTCATCTACATTAAATGTCATCTGAGATGCTTGCCCAGTCGTGAATTATGTCACATTGCCTTGGCCACTTCTACAGTGTTGGGTATTTCTCCTGATGTAGTTTCACCTGCCAGACAGTAGCTATGCAGGAAGTATTCGTTGCCAACTCTAGATAAGATGAGCGGATAAACTTTGGATAAGTAGAAAACAGACACCAGGTAGCTGGTCTCCTGATCTTACAATGAGATGTTTCAAAGTAAGAAATGGAATAAGACAAAGGATAAATTCACCAAGAACTTCAAAAGTGGGGAAAAAAGGAGTAACCAGTTGAATCAGTCTGTACTGTCCGCCCACACCCCAGCCGCAGGTACTGTACCTTCAGGTAGATCACAGCATCCGTACCCACACCCTCCATCGAGTAGAGCTTCAGGTCACCCTGGAAGTATCGCGCATACAGCTTGGAAATCGGCAGCCCGTACCCAAAGCCCGCCTGAAAGACACAGAGAGGTCACAGAGAGGTCACAGGCAGGAAAAGCATGGGCATGCAGTCTCTACACACAAGGGAAGGAAGACTTATTAGACCCACAGTTAGCAGTAAGAATGATAATGGCGATCCTGCACAGTTAAAACGGGAATAAAAATGTTTCTGACTAAAAGGACTGGCCTGCACAGGGACCCAGCTCCTCCTGCACGACGCTGTGTCCGACCGCTGGGCCTGCAGCACGCCAGCTGGCACAGACACCCGTCAGAGGCGCCACACCGGCAGCGCGTTTCTGGCTGGCATCAGGCTGCGCCTGCCTGCACGGAGGGGGTCCCCAGGAGCCGGCCTCTCTCTGGGCCCCGGGGGGGCCCCAGCTGCCGGCCCTCGGGGCCACAGGCCCGAGCGAGAGGGGGAGCTGCTCACCAGCGGGGCGGCCCGGGACGGCTCCAGGCTGGGTCTGGGCGCGGTGGAGTACATGTAGTTAAACAGCCGGTCGATCTTCCTCAGAGGAACTCCCCCGCCCTTGTCCGAGATCTGCCAGGCACAGGAGCAAGGAGGGAAAAAACATGAGACATCAGGTGTACCGCCTGTCAACAGCACTTCATTAATAATCTGCCCTGAAAGAATCCCCCAGAATCAAATTATATTAAGACCCAGAAATCAGAATCGTTAACAAGTGACTCCCATACACTGAAATCTTATTTCATCTGCAGATACGCAGTTATAGATTTTTAATTACTTTTAATTATTGTCTTTTATAAAGACAGTTGGAGTCATGAAAACTAGACTCACACAGACTCGCACTTCCACAGTGCAGATGTCTCACCGCAACGCATCACTACACCTGTTTTAAACTCGCGGCCTGAGTCCGCAGTGCCAGTTTGAAAGGTAAGGAGGAGCCCGTCCTCTGTCAGGTTTTTAACAGCGAGAGGAAGCCGGCGGCGAAAAGAACTGGAAAAAGCCCTCACCTTAATAGACAGATCCTCCATTCCCAGGGTGACGAGAGTCTTGATGGGAGGGCAGCCTTCCTTCTTGCCCTCATGGAGCTCCACTGTAGCGCGCATCGAGTTCTGGACACAGAGACACGCCACACTGTCACGCGACACCCCAGATCACTGAGAACACCGCATGCCTGCTCCCCGCCTCTCGAGGAGAACGACATTACTGATCGGATAAACACATTCCTTTCAGGTTCTCAGCGGTGCAACAGAGCAAAAACTGGAAAAACAAACCCCATGGACATAAGAGCACTTAAAGACGTGAAGATGGTTTAACAGGTCAAGAGTATCTGACAGTGCAGTTCCGCCCTGCACCACTGTGAGATGCTATTGTGATGTCTGTGCTCAGGCAGTGTCAGCAGGGTGTATACTGTATATAACTGGTAATAAATGCATGTGCACTTTGGCTTTAATCTTGTTTTGATCCACAACCAAAGGAACCTCAGGGATGCCCAACATGCTTATCCAGCCTGAGTGAGTAGGCAGCTACCACTGGCTTTTCCCTGTTCGTGAAAACACATCCCTCTTTTTTACAGCAGCTGCGTCTTCCACTTGTCTCCGGCTGCGTGCAGGGACAGGTCCTCAGGACTCAGTGTGACAGGAGAATAGTCTGCAAGGTCCAAGGCATGGCAGGGGCACTCATTTCGATCCCTTGGCTCTCCAGTTTTGACCTGCTTTTGCTATTGTTAAGAAAGGGGGGAGCTAAGCCATACTACTCAGCAGTGACTCAAGCCAAGCAAAAGCAAGCACAGAAGTGCACGTGACCTCAATGATACCGCACGCTGCCAGGAGTAAGTCTCGTCTCCGTGTCGGCCGGTCCTCCTGCCAGCTGTGGAACAGTAGGGCTTTCTGAGGTCCTGTGACTGCAGTGGCGGGAGCAGGCTTGTCTGTGGGGCCCCCACCCAGGACAGAGGTGAGTCCTGCAGCGGTGGGGGCGCCCCAGGAACACTCCAGAGCGCCTCAGCATCCAGGCTGCTCACAGTAACACGGGGGCTGGGGGCAGGTCTGGCAGACACGCTGCATGGCATTTCAGCAACAAACTCACCTTGAACAGCTCAAACAGCATGTGGAAGAGATGGGAGGGCACGTACACTACTTGGATGGGCTTTTGGGGGGCCTTTGCTAGGAGAGAAAAGGGAAAACAAGTAAATAAAAACAGAGACTGTAAGACGATTCTATTGCAGAACTCTTAGGACAGCAGCCACTTCAGCATGTGGTAACCTGATCTTTTCTCTTTCAAACCGATTTCCCACAGGGTTTAAAAATAGAACAGTATGTGAAGCCTCACGGTTGTTAAAGTATATTTATAAAGCAATGAAATCAAATTTTCTTCAACACAGAAATTGTGGTTGACCTTCTCCGGTGTGGTGGCCAGCTGGAACAGCTGGCAAATCTCCAAAAACACTTCAGATATCAGGCTTTGACATTCCCAGTAGGGAAACTACAGGAAATTACCCACTTCATTAATTGTACTTGAGGAGATGAGAGTGTGCCTATAATTTGCTTGCAAAGCAAATATGAACTAACGAATTTTCTCACATTTTCTGTAAACCATATTCTAAGGAGGTAGCAAAGCAATATTAGAAAAAGATTATCTACACTCCAAAATACTGGTTTTAATTATCCACAGGCTTCTATGAAAATTCTTTCAAAGTCCCAGTTCTCACAAGCTTTTTTTTAAAAAAAGACTAATTATGGAAGAACCTTTACGTTTAACAAAAAAAAGCCAAGAAATCTAACAGGAGCTCTGGCACGCACTGACAGCTCATCTAAATGCCAGTGAAGAAACATGAATTTCATTTTTATCAAAGGCTCTGCAATTCTGCACAATGACAGCACCTACCGCAGAACACACTCAGCTAATAATACACTCTCCATCCCTTCACAAGAAAGCCTCTTGGTATATTTTTGAATTTTTGAGCGTTGCCCAGCTTTCCTTTTGGAACCAAAAACACAAGAGCTCAAATTTCCAGTGAGACTGGGAGCTGGACAAACAAGGCTCAGAGCTCCCCTGCTGTATTACTGTAACTGAGGATGGCAGGGCTTCTGACGGAATACTGATGGAAAAGTTACGGATGGAAGAGCTTCCTCAAATACAGCAGTAAGGACTGGCGTTGTTGTCCTCGGATGAAACTCAAGGCAGACAGAATTCCTTCACAGGCCGAGAAGCCTCAGTTCAGCTGAGGTGCGATCCTGTTTCCCTCCTGACTTTCATCTGATTCTCCTTCCCCGCAGTGACCTTAAGGGCTTGTATAAATAGGCGCAGCTGTGTCTCTGACTGAGACTTCAGTTGCTGGACAACAGTCTACTGAACATAAAAAGTACTCTGGGCGAGCAGTGTGCCATTTCCAGGAACGATTGCTCAAGGGCTTCTACTGCTGCTTCCTCAGGCTCCGACATTCAGGCATCCTTTTCTAATATCTAATGGATATGCTGGGTTTGTCTGTGAGTGAATCGCACCTTCAAATACTTAAAATACCCAATATATCCGATAACATCTGCACTGATACGGTGTTGGCAATGCTGAACTCATATAAGACTTTACAAAGCACATGTTTCTATATGTGCTGAAGCTCACATACATACCATTGAATTCTTCAATCTTTAACTCGGGAGCGACCATATAGTACTGCTCACAAAGCATCTTGGCGGTCTCGTACGCATCTGAGGAATAAGACAAGACCTCATCAGAGCTAACAAGTAAGAGAGGCTCTGCACAACAGTTCCCAAAACAGAAATCATTCTATTTCATTCTTGTTTCATTTCACAAGCGTGAGCCAAAGCAGGTGTTTGGAGACGCTGCCACGCCAAGGCCCTGTGTAAGCTTATCAATGTGTTATTAAATATTTCAGTGCAGCGGTGAAAACCAAACAACAACCAAAAATCCTTTTACCTTTCACAACCTCTGCAACGTTGCAGGTGGGATCAATGCTCCCTATGTGCTTGGGGTGAGCTGGGTTTGTGTCATTACCAAACAGGAGAGCTGGAACAGAGTTTTAAAATCCGATTAATGTGTCAATTAATCCAGGAAGGCCAAGGCCCACAGCGTAGTGCCCTTTATTCTCTACCTCACACAAAGCTCTGCTGAACCTGCATCACAACCAGTTTCAATCAACCTCTGACAGTGTTTAAGACCAGCTCAAAAATATATGGGACTTTGTAACATATTCTAATGTTAGCTCATTCAGGATGAGCGTTCAGCTAAAGGTCCTCCTCTTCTTTTAAGTTTTCCAAACAAGCTTAATAAAAAGCCTCAATCAGGGGTCTTTACTCCAGTCCCTTACTGCAAAAATGCAACATGTTTTCTATGTCTTTAAGTTATAAATGGCTCTCCAAGTGAGAAGGCTGATGTCAACCCAATTAATTAAATCCCTTCTCCACAGTCTTAGATATTGATGACTTAAAGATACATAGAAAACCTGATGGACTCTGTGAACTACAATGTCTGAAGTTGGAAATCCCTGGTCTGAACCAGCATTTACTTCTAAACACTTACACAACAGTCAAGGCAAGTGAGAGTTTTAAACTCAAGCTTCCTGGGGTGAGTCATGGTCTGTCCTGCTTAAGACTTCAGTCACGCAATTATCATCATCCACTCACTGTGCTGGTTGATGAGCATCCTGAAGGAGATCCGGTTGGTGTAGAAGCGATCCAGAAAGTACTGAATGTTGCTGCTTATGAAGGGGTCAAATCCATACTTCTCCTTATATTCAATCACTCCCTGGGCCATCGTAGGGACCACGTCGTTGTGTCGGTTCCGGATCTTAATCAGGACGTCCAGGAAACTTCCAGGACGAAAGGCAAAGACAAAAGTTACAATTCGATTTGCATCAGAGTGAATGCTCTGTACGCTGGATTCCTTTTTCTGCCACTCGCTAGTCGTATACGCCAGCTGTATCCAGAATACCACACATTCTGCACATTCTGAATAGCCATTGCGTGCCACGCAAACAGGGTATTCCAAATAAATCCAACCATATTCTGACAGCGGCCTTCTGAACACACGAGACGGAACTGAGAGTATGCTGAACACTCATGGCTGCACACTGAATACGGGCATGTTACCAGCTCGAGGGCGAAGTCTTTCTGCTTTCACAAGAAAAAATTGTATAAGAAAACTGAACAAGCATCATTCATCTCCTGATTAACCGAGATAAAGATTCTCCAGTGCACAAGATGGCCTTTGTGGACCAAATTAAGACATCTGTAATAGTACTGAAGAACTACCGATACCTAGACCTTTTAATGTGATGTTCAAAGTATATGGTAGTACGAAAACCTCACTATCAGCTTACCCAGCACATTAAGGCCATATTTAGAAATTGTGGCCTTATACCACAGCATGTTATAACTACTGTTCTAAACTGATCGACCACTATAACACTGTTTCCATACTGTTACACTTAAATAACATATCTATTCATGGACTCAAAGTTAAGACTTCATAATGTGGGCTGAAAGGCTGATCCATTTATTAAGGTCATCTAAGGTTCAATTAATCAGTGCCTCTGCAGGACCCAACTTAAACGCAGACACTGCCTTCAAATTGTAATAACACAGATTACAACATTTAAGAATGGCATAAGCTATAACAATACTACATACCATTTAATTATATCACTGACTTGATGGAGAGTAATTTATTTAGTGTTACCCATAGATTGAAAGGGATAAAGACTGTCAATATGTGACACAACTGTGGCATAATTTTACTGCGATAAGGAACATAGCTCTTTCCACACTATACAGTGCCTACACTGTCAGACAGCACAGGCAAAACGCAGCACTGCAGATTACTGCTTGAGAAAAACAGTTGTGCCCTAAAGTAGCTCAGCTGTGTGAGAGGGCATTTGAATTAAATGAGGTGTTTTTCCAAAAAAAAGGCTTAGGTAATAGGAAAACTACTGCCAAGTAGGGGGCAACTCTGGGTCACTGAAAAAAAAGACTTTTCTGCTTAAAGGTACATTTTGTTTGACTGTGAAACCCACATCTTCTCATGAAATAGCAGTACTGTGACAGGACAAGCAGTCAGCCACACAGCTAATAGGTTCTGCCTTGCTTTTGTTGAATGTCTGAGGTTTTAAAATCTTCAGGTGATGACAATCTTTATTTTGTAAAGTGGCTTTCATTGGAATGTGCTGTATATCAAAACTGGCAAATATATAAGTGTTACGGAAATCCTGATTAAACAAATGGGTTTTGAGGCCCGGTTTTAGAAAAGCCGATTCCATAACTCTGTCTGGAAGTGTGTGTAGTGAAGTCTAGGCACACAGACGCCGACACCCCTGACACCAACAGACCACAGTCTGGCCTTGAGGACAGAGACAGTACCTAAGGATTCAAGGGTCAAAAGACAGGAGCTGGGGGTTTCACTGGGCAGCAGGGCAGAGATGTGTGTGGGGGGGGGCACTTTAAGATTGGTGCTGGTGAAGGTTTGTTCAATGTACCTTTACCAAGGTAAAATGTACCTAGCGGTCTAGCTGACCACTATTTTTACTGACTCTACACACAGAGAAGAGCTCTCGTGCAGCTGCCTCTGTGGCTGTGGAGCTCGATCTTCGTACTTACTCATCCAGCACATGGGGATCCTCCGGCCTCTTGTTCTCATACTGCAGAAGCTCCAAAAAGCTCTGCATGTACCTGAAAGAAGACGGCACAGCGTTTCAGAGCTGGTCCTCGCAGTCACGGTCAGGAAAGACAATGAGTCAGGGGTCTGGATGTGACATTATAACGGTTATAACTCTCTGGTCCAGACCACAGAGAGGGGCTTCAATTTTGTCTTCAATATCCAAAGCAGTGCATGCATTTCACACATACCTGTAGAGATATTTTACTGATTGTGCGTTTTGACCTATACACCACAACAACAGGACAATTAAACAATAGCCGATTCGTTTTGACTGAATGGGCAAGTAGCCTTTCACCTTTGGTCTGACACACTGTAATTGAAGACATTATCAGAGGCTGCACTTGGATCCTGTTAAAGAAGACACTGCAAGCCACTCTGAACTCTCTTGGTTTAGGAATGTGTGGAGACCTTTCCACAATAAGAAATTGCCTCTGTTGTTGGCTTGTGAAACTCACACAATTATTGGGGTCTGAAGATACTTGGATTATGAGTGATGTGGAACAATAATCTGAAACAGATTACCCCCAATTAAACCATAAGAACATTTAATGACATCAACAGTAATACAAGTTTGCAAGCTATGGTTCAGAATGATTTTGTTTCTCTGTTCTTATTGTGTTTGACAGGGAATGCTGTATGCACAATGAGGATCAGTAAGACAACTCACTGATCAGCTACTCTGAAGCTTTGATTGAATTCAGGGTTAAAGTTCAAAATCATAATTGCAAGCTTTGCATTTTTGTTTAAAGAAACAAAGTACAACTTGTTTGAGAGAATATAATATCAAAGCCTTTTTAGAGGATAATAAAGCAATTTACAGAGATAATGGGCTGGACTATGAAACACCCAGGCCAGAGTCCCACGTGAACAGCATGCCAGAGGCTCAGTGGCTCAGGCTGGATTCTCACCACCTAGCTTCCATGCCCAGGGCCTGCTGCTGTGCACACCTTGAAAGATGCACCCTGATGCAAAAAGGGAACAGGACGAGATATTAATAATGAATAATTGCTTACACTTATACACTCCACTCAAAGTGCTTTACAGGTAGCGGGGATCCCCTCCACCACCACCACCACCAGTGTGCAGCCCCACCTGGATGATGTGATCCAGTCCTCTCCCCACACACCAGCTCTCAGTGGGGAGGAGAGCAGAGGGATGAAGCCAGTTCAGAGATGGGGATTATTAGGAGGCCATGACTGGTAAAGGCCAGGGGGAAATTTGGCCTGGAGTCCGAGATTCCACCCCTAACATCAGTACAGAGCTGAAGGCGAAGTGGCTCCCGAGCTCCCGAGCTCTGCAGGAGACCAGCGGGAGGTCGCCGCCCCGCCCTGCCCCTCGCCGCCGCCACCGCGCCCCGCCCCAGACACTCACCAGGTCTGCACCAGCCTGACGGAGGGCTGGCTCAGCAGGTTGTCCGGCAGCAGGTTGACCTCCCTCATGGTGTTGGCCAGCCGCACGGGCAGCTCCTTCCGCAGGAACATGTAGGACGTCTTCTCGCAGGCATTGTCCCGGCCTGGAGGGGGCGACAGAGCGGCCGGGTGGTCATTACGACCAGGCATTCGCACACAGCCTAGAAACCTCAACAATGGCATACAGTGCTCCCCATTACAGGTAACTACGCTGCATATATAAATATACTACTTGTTTCCAACACCAAATTGACTCGTAGGCCTTAACAGCTATATATTAAGTATTCTGATGTATACTGTATATGCAGCTCATCAGCCTCTCCTTATGTCATCTGTAAATACAGCCAATTCCAAATTCAAGAGCAGGTTTAGTGTGGAGCTGCAACGCAGAGCAATTTGATCTTCCAGCTTTTCATCAATGGCTCCTAGACTTTATTGCAAGTGGATGGCACAGCTGCGTACATACCAACAGCACAGATGTGGAATTATCTACATTTTCAGCTTGTAAATTATTAAAGGAGAAACGTGAAACCAGAGCATTAAAAACTGTATAAGTGTCTTTAATAAAAGTACCAACAAACCTTTCAGGAAGGCATGTACCAATGGACTGAGCATACTGTATATAGACTCGTGTGTGTCTATATGCTCGTGTGGACAGGCGTGGCCCTGCTATATGTGTACCCTCTGTGGGATCGTGTGGCCCAGCCCCTGCCTGCACTCCCGCCCTGCGCATAGCGGAGTGACCCCAGAGGGCAGTCCAACAAGTCCAAGCACATTCGGAGACAGGAAGAGTCAAGCTCATAATTATTACACTCTAATTACCAAGAACAAAACGGCCACACCAGGTGCTGGACAAAAGCACATTCCTAACCCATCAAACATCCTAACTTAAAAATACCCATGCCAGCAGATAATCCCCAACCCCTAGATGGGAGATACTGGGATGGTTCAGTGCTGTGTACTATTTTGTGTTGTTTTCCATGGTTTTTTAAAAACAGCTTGCGGATGTGCTGTAGTCCGATACCCAGGCAGGCCTGCCTCACGCCTCTTCCAGGACGCCCCTGCCTGGCATATTCCTGACCCGGCACGCTGGCTGACATCACAATTGCACCCTTTCACACCCCTGCCCGTTCTGCTTTCCGCACCTCCATCCTATTCACAGCAGCCTTTCGTGACAGGAAGCCGCCCTCTCGACACCCATCTGCCCGGCCTGGCGGCTGCCGTGAGTGCTGTCGGGCTGCGCGACACGACGACGTGTCATGGAGGCTTTTCACGAGCACTGCTGCTCGCCTGGAGCTCTCCAGGAGCACGCTGCTCGCGCTCGCTCCCAGAACAGCAGCAGCAGCAGCAGCAGGACTGCGCCCCAGGGAAGAGGTCCCCAGTCAAAGAAAGAACTGCCACCCCACAGGAGGAAACGCTCTCTCACACGTGACTAGCCACCGCTCTTTCACCCCAGTGCCGCTGCTCTTGAGCTCTTGAGCTCTTGTTTCAGTACAGAGGAAGGACTCGAAATCAGAGCAGGCCATGCGGACTGCCCTCCTCATTTGGCTGCTTGTGGCCGTTGGATTCGAGGGGCTCCTGACAGCCGAGGCATCCCAGCGACGCAGCTTTGTCCCACTGTCTGTTCAGCTCTACCGAAGCTGCGGCCGCACAAACACAAGCGGAGGAGATAAAAAGAGCCGCAGCCCCGGCCCTCGAGTGGGGAGCAGCTCCAGGGACCTGCGGGTGACCCACGCAGCGCCGTGCTCCTCGCGACCTCAGCGTTCTGGGCCTGTCCTGCTGCAGCCCGGCTTGAGGCCAGCTGTCGGGAGAATGAAACGCACTCCGGCAGGGGCGCGAGACACACTGTAACTAACGAGCTGGTGCTGCTGTCTGCTGCTGCACAGCATGAGCTCACATGACTGGGACTCATTACCAGTCAGAACACAGTTTCCGAATGCCAGGAACAGCAGACCACACAGACAGCAGTTTTGTAGGGGGCACTTTAGCCTCTGCTATTGTATGCTTCAGCACAGGCTGCTCCACGCCAGGCACTGGGTTACTGCTGTGCTCTTCTGGGCTGTGCTCTCTTTTTCCATAAAACACCCTCAACGATCCCTCAAGGCCAAGTCAAAGAGAGACTGATCTACTCTTTAGTCCACACAACCTTCACAGGGTTCCACCAGTGGACATCGTGAGAAGGAATAAACACAGCCCTGGACCTGCTCCATCCTGGGACCGGAGACCTCCCAGGGAATCCAGGTGGAGCCTGCTGGACTGGGTGCCACTCTTGCTTCTGAATGCCCTAGTATGGTGACCAGGCACACTGTGCTGCAGTGCTTTGCCCTGGGGCAGACATTAAACTACTTGGACATTACAGATTTCTTGACATATCTCTGTAACACAAGTGCAGGCGGGCGAGCCCAGTGTCCTGGCTCGGCTCCCCTCTGGGCTTGTCCCTAAAGCTCCTCCTCAATCCAGCTGGTGAACCAGTTTCTCACTCCTCCCCCTGATCCGAGACGGGTTTACTATTATAACATTGCAGTCTACCAACGGGCTTCGGAAGAGCAAACTGACGGGTAACTCAAGACTAAAAGACAATTCACTGCTAATTTCTTTCTTTGCCCAGTATTTCCTTTCACTGCACAGATATACAACGTCTCCAAAGGAGAACCCAACTCGTTTAACTACTGCAAACCTCTCTGGGCTCCGAGCCTATGCTTCGCCCTGCTCAGGGACCATGTGCTGAAGATGACCAGGGAGGCTTTCTGCAGACCAGCACAGAGACACCGGAGGTCTCATCACCCCCAGGCTGAACGGAATTATCAAGCTTCTTTAAATCTAGTAAACCTTGTTTTAGTTTAATTTCTTAATGCTAAGAGCCAGAGCTGTACCTCCTTGTTACAAAATGGCAGGCATGCTGAAAAGGGCTGTGCTTCAGGGGAGGCCCCTGGATTCGCAGTGACTCTGTAGGCTGAATTCCGGTACAGTACACTGCAGTAGACACTATTTCAGTGTGCATCAGGAATCATGCTGAAACTCAAACTTTAAAAGCCAATTATTGTCTGTAAAAAGCCTTGCTTGCTCACCGTGTAACAAATAACAGTTTGTAGGTAAACAGAACAAAAGAGGGAGAGAGGGGAGAGACACGAGCTCTGGTCCTGGCAGACAGCCTCCACGAACTAAAAAACAAACCCAGCTGGAAGCCATTAAGCAGGATGATCTTCATTATAAGAATGTTTCAAAAACCACCCGAAGAACAAAACAAAAACCTCACATAAGCATTATGTTACTTTACTCTATAGATTTTTTCCACTACTTTATGAACAACTTCATTAAAATTTCTTATATTCGAACTTGAACTTTATTGCCATATGTAACCGGTACATGTACTGGTACAATGGAATTCTTACTTACAGAAAGTCTCTCGTTTGTTAAAACAAGTGTAAAAACACAAAGTGCAGACAGTGCATCAAGACAATATACAAACAGTAGACAATGTACAAGTAAACAAGTAAACACTTGAATGTAAACACTGACTGGAGATGTGCAATAAATAAGAAATCATAATCATTAAACTTCATGGTCAGTTTTCATTTGCAGTGGAAGAATAAAAGTGTCTTTCCTGGCCATATGGGAGGAAGTGTCTTTTAGACTGAGCTCATCAGAGAGGAGGCCTGTTAACATATCACTGACTCAAAGAAAGACCTCGTCAAACAGTGACTAAGGGAAAAAACGCTTCACTATCACATGTATGAATGTGCGAGGGCTTTAAAATATATATTAGTCTTCAATGTTCACTGCAAAAATTAAGACAGCCCAGAAGAAGTAGCATTTTGATCTTTTTAACTGCAGTATTTTTGGATACTGGCCAGTGAAGAGTCCTGTCGAGGTGGAGGAGAAGCTGGCGACAGGTCGTCCCCCCCTGAGCGTGTACATCACCGAGGGAATGGCTCACAAAGGATTGCAGCATCCTGCGGTGCTGTAACACAATACAGCCAGCACACCCTGCATGACTGAGGACCGGCGAGGCATCAATGTTTTATCTGCCTTTGCTTCCAGTGAACCAGAACAATGAGCTTTGTCACTGAAGCCAGCAACTGGCTCCCCCGAGGCCCGACGTCACTGGTGGGCCATGCAGGCATGTCTCGTGCGACGTGTGACGTGTGGTGACCCCTGGGAAATGTCCCAGCTCATCCCTGAGGACCACCAAAGAGGAGACGGATGCTCAGAGTGAGAAAAAGGTCAAACACCTGGAGGGCTTCAATCCTAATGCACCTCTGGACCTTGTCTTCAGGACCAAGAGATCATGACTTCCACCAGCAAAGGAAGAGCTACACGGCTGTGTGATGCTGAAAGCCTGCAGGAAGCCCCCGGAAGAGCTCCGCTGTGAGACTCCCTGCACGCCTCACTGCCAATGGGAATCAGACTAATGATGCAATCTAAACGTTCACAGATGGACACAGGTTTACAGTAGCTAATCAGTGTAAAACCCACTTAGTGTGAGCACACATCGTGCAAAATTAAATAAGGATTTGCAGAACAAGAGAGTTACACACAAAAGCAAATATTGCATGGCCAGGCGCTGCTCTTTGCACCGTTTGCCGGCTTTGACTCCTCCTTGCCAACTGTTCTACTCCAGTCCCAGGCCTGTACTCTGTCACCTGGACTACTGGACCTCCCACTCACCCAGAACCCTGCAGAATGCCCGCTCTCTCTCCACCCTGGGGCGCCCCCCGTCGGCTCCCTGCTGCGGTACCCCACTCTCTTCTGCTGCCTGCCCCCCCCCCACGTGTCTCCTGGAGAACTCCTTCACTCCCCCCCCGCCCCTCGGCCACCCACCCTGCAGACTTCGCAGTTCACTCTCGGGCAGGTAACGAACTCACCTGTCGCACTTGCTCACCCCAACCGCCTCGGGTACTGCCCCGCACCACCAGCATACCTGCAAACAGCCATGTACTGCTTGACACCCCAGCCCAGAACACATTCGTTTCGCTTTTGTGCAGCAGCTGCTCTGCATTTCCTATACCAGCGTTACTGCACTGCCCTGTACCGTAGTTCTAGCATCCTTATTCCTATTTGTCATCATGCCTATCGTTCCCTTCTGTACCTGCAATGTATAAAAAGTACAGAAACATTGCAAGTCGCCGATGAACAAAGTCAGCTTTATTGCCAAACCACAGCTTCGGGTTGTCGGGACTTTTTTGTGTTGTGACCGACGTAACAGATGGAAAAATAAAGAGACAGACAGAAGAAGAGAAAGGAAAATAAATAACACATATCATATACAATATACTACATGATGCTACACTACAGTGGAGACAGAATCTACAAACCAATAAATGCTTTAATAAAAACTTTCAGAACAATGTTGAGTGGAGAGAGGGAATAGCCTCCGGACTGGCGATCTTTCGGAACCTCAGCTCTGTTCCGGATTGGATACATCTTATCCTTCTTCCCGAGGGAAGGAGCTCAGACAGGGGAGAGTCTGGGTGGGAGTGCTCGCTGATTCATCTTCAGAGTTTTCCCACTAAAACATGTTGCGTATACGGAATTAATTTCGGAACAGCTGGATAGAGTGGTCCACACTGTTTCCTCTCCTGAGGGGCTAAGTTCCCAAACCAGACCGTGACACTAAAGGGTGAGATGCTCTCAACTGCTGGCCTGTGCAAACGGACCACGGCTTCCCGAGACACAGCGCACGTTCTGCACTGCCTGAGGAAACAGAGTCTCCGATGGGTCTTCTTCGCGGTCTGGTGTACACTGCTGTCCCAGTTTGAGGTGAAGGAGACTATTGTGCCAGGAAGCTTAAAGATGTTCACCTTCTCTACTGCCTGCCCATAAATCACAAGAAGTCATACTTCACTCCTGTCACATCTGATACCAAAGATTACCTCTTATGTTTTACTAACACTGACCCGGGGATCGTTTTGACTAAGAATATCCGCTAACCAAATCAGTAACATTTCCTAATCTACCAGCCAGAGGCAGAACCCCAGATCCAGCACTCAGCAGTGCAGACAGGAAGCCCTGGGCAGTCCAGACCTGTAATTAAATGGCAGGTTGAAAGTCTGACATGTTCCAGGCAGCAGGTCTCTTATCGCCCTCACACTGGCTCTCACACTGTAGAGAGCTGCACGTGTAGCATGCAGCTCTGCGATGGACTCTGTCCACGAGCAGCAGTATACGTGCTTATTTCTAGGAGCTGCCAAGAACTTTAGGCATGTCTGACACACGACCCAGAGCTGGAAACTGATCCTGGAAAATCTTCTGACCCCTAGGTGTGTCAGGGGATGGGCTTGATACTCAGTGCCGATTGGTTCTGAGCTCCTAATCCACTATTAAGCATGCACACCTCTGGCCAGTGCTGAGCTGTGATCTGAACATGTTGAAGGAGAGGCCCAAGGCTCACAAAAATGAGTAGGAAACCAGTTAATAGTGAATCGCTCCAGGGAATAATCTATGCCATAGTACTCAGTATTAAGTGCCTTTGCTTACAGTGGACCTTACTACTTGGAGAACTCCTGGATCTTTGACTCTGTATTTACAATGTAACCACTTACTCCAGGAGAAAATCACATTTTACTGACATGCTTATAATCTATTAATTCTTCCTTCCTAAAATACTTCCTGTAATGTGTATATTCCCTCAATGAATTAATGCTCACTTAATACAAGTATAAATTTCATTATATGAAGTAAATTTAGACCCAGAAAAGCAGTTATTTTTATACTAGCATGGATGTTTGCCACTCTGCAAGCATAGAGCAAGTGAACAAACATGTCTAGAGTCAATAAGAGGGGTTTCTGTTAGTCTTTGCAAAGCATGCTACAATGCCATATGCATCCAGTTAATCAGCTGAAAAATTTGGCGACTGAATTTTGCTGTCAAAATGGTGTTACAATAAGGCACACAACTGGAGACACAAGGCTGTTTCCCGCATGAAAATAACAAAAAACACATTATCCTCACAAGCCCTCTCCCCTGCGGCGCACACATTCCCAGAGCCTGCGGCCTGGGCTCAGTTCGGCAGAGAACCCAGCGGACACACTCCGCAGAGCCCTGGAGCCTGTCCACTCCTGTGGAAACCTCCGCCTTCATCCGCTGTTTAAACTGTGCAGCTGGCAAGTGGATACACACCAGACTTCAGACAAACCGCCCCGTTTCCATGAAGACAAGCCTTCCTCTTTGCTCATACTAAGGGGTGACAGTAAAAGGGCTGGAGTCCCACCTGCCCCTGCTACAAGTCTGTCTGCCCCCCACGCTTGAAAGGAGTACGTTTCAGGAAGGATTTTCACTTGCTTAAATCACAGATAAAACCAGGCCGTGCAATTCTGGGTGTCGGGACGCAGCTGCCAAGAGAATTTAAAATTAAAAGAGGATCGTTCCACTCCACACCCACCCAAAAGGGGGGCATTTTGAGACCTGACCACCACAGGCTTGTTGGAAACCTTTCCCCTGGAGCTTTCCAGCGCAGACAAGTTCAGGCATGCCGATTTTTTTTAAGAGGAAGTCCCTTTGGGCTGCTTATAGGGGAAAAGTAACCCTGACTTCAGAAGGCTCCCTGGACGCCCTCCAGACACATCCGTCACGCGTATGAAAGAAAACAAGATTATGAGGAAAGTTACAAACCACAGGAGGCCAGTTGGTCTAGCTAGCTCATTCGGAAGCTGGTAGCTGATTGGACCGAGGATCTCACCCAGCTGTAACCTGAATATCAGCTTCAGTCCGTGCCAGGCAGCTTGTCCCATACGCCACAGTGTCGAGTGCTCTAAACGCACTTCCAGGGTGTTTCACAGGGACAAGTCTTTCCAATTCTAACCCCTTCAGGCTTGAATCCCTAATGCGATTTCTCGCATTAGGAATTTGTCTTGTCACAGACCCCAGCTTGCTCTCCATGAGACACACAGACAGGGAGAGAAGCTGGGGGTCGGAGCACAGGGTCAGCTATTTATACAGCGCCCCTGGAGCAGTTGGGGGTCAGGGCCTTGCTCAGGGGGGGCCAACGGAGTAGGACTCCTCTGCCGGCCGCGGGATACGAACCGGCAACCTTCCAGACACAGGAGCAGATCCTTAACCACAGCGCCCGAGCTCATAAGGGGCTCATAAGAAAGAAAGGAGAAAGTACATGACATTGGCACCTTTCAAGCGTGCAAAAGTTTTGCATTTCCGAACTCAGCAGGCCTGATTAACTACCGGTGTCCGTTTCCAGCAGTATCGGAGACGGTCAGGTGGCAGCTCTGGCTAGTTGGGATGCATGATCACCAAAACAGTTCATTAATGCTCCCTGGTTCTCTCGTCCAGCAGGTCAGAACTGTCCTCGACACGCTCCAGCTTGTGGAGTGCCTCTTTCCCTTCGGGCCCGTACGAGGGTAGGTCATTCATCGCCACGGGCGGAACGCCTCACACAGGCCACGACAGACGCAGGTCGCAGACCAGAGCTGCTGCCTCACGTCACCCCCGGCATGCGTCTGCTCTAGATCACACGCCGTGCGGAATCTATTCGCTTTCTCTGTGCAGACTCAATAGCTGTGAGGCTGGTTCTATTTTAAGCAAAGCTTAAGGCTGATGCGGTAATTTAGATTAGTCTTGGGTTCCTTTAAATTCAGACACTTATGAGGAAGCTGATTTGTGGCAGCAGATGCCGAATCGTTACATTTCACACCAAGCTAGAACCACAATCCCTGGAGTTCAGGCGATTCACCGAAACATGCTAATGCGTTCTTACGCTCCTGCAAAATATCAGCTTCAGGGCGTTTAAAACTGTTCAGAAATGAGTGTAATGTGGTCTTGACAACTATAAACACACTGTCCCCAAACAAAAGGACAGCTGACGTGAAACAGTTTCAAATAAGCATTTGTTTTTCAGTCTGGCTTCTGAGCCTGTATCACTGGAGTGCAGTTAACTATACTGGCGAGACCGCTCAAGCAGTAGGCTGTGCAGGAAGGCTGCAGTTGTCATAGAAAATATTTATATGGTTACATATGTTATTAAATGAAAAACTGACGCCATAACCCTGAATTCAAGATTAAGCGTAGTTTCTTGGTAGCTCAGTATCGTCTTGGACATAAATGAACTTTGAGTTTCAGTTCATTTAGTCTATCACTACGGCTTATAACTCGATAAATAACACAAATAAACACTTTAGAATATTGATAGACAACTGAATAATTACAACAACCAAAAGCTGTTACTTATCTGGAAGTATTCCTACTTACCGAAATCCAGGAATTGTTTTATGGACAGCGGAGAGGGGGAAAATCTGGAATAATATTCTATCTGCTTCGGAGTGCTGTTTTTCAGGAGAAGTCTAAACAGCCTCATAATTGAATGTTGTTTTCACTGATGATGCCTCCAGTAAAACTGCATGGATGAAGTGATGGGAATAAATCGGGAGAAATTCAATAAAAACGAACAACCGGCGACGTCATCAGGCAGTGCTCCTTCTCGCTAGCCGGTGCTACACGAGATTGTCTAAAAACTTCGTTATTGCTACATTTGATGCCCTCTAGGCAGTCTTCTGCGATACATTATGGCATTAAACGGCACGTACACCAAGTTCCGGTCAACCATCCTTGAGAACATATCGTCCTGCCCCTAGACCATGTTTAATTGGTCCTTAGCTGCATCGCGGAAAAGTATATTTACGTTCTATTGGACCAGCTAGGTGTCGCTCAAACCATTGTGGGTGGGCAACTCGGGTCTTCCGCAGGGGTTAGTGTGACCGATGCTATTTCGAAAGTACTGGTGTCACAGTTGCACGCTGTGGAGGGGCTACGCATTCTGGGGGGCTGTGTCCGTCTTACTGGCGTTTCCATCCGGACCACACGTGTGAATAGCTCAACACAACCACGCCAGGAAAGCCCAGATTGCAAACCCCAGAGGCCCTTTCTTTCTTCGTAGAACAGAGCTCGCTATTTCTCCAAGCAGCTCCCAGTCCACAGGTGGACAGACTGCACTGCCACATTATTCGTCATCCCCGGTAGATTTCGCTTAGGCTTGTAGGCTGCAAAAGGTGTGTCACAAAGCTGGGGCTAGGCTGCTCAGGGTGTGCGTAACGTTCTCGCAGCCCTGACTGCATCTTGCGCGGAAATGGAGTAAAACCGAAACACGATCCCACCGCCGGTGTCCCCCTTCGACACCGGCTGAAGCGGCGCTCCGGTACGTGTTGCGGCTCATGTCGTGAGTAAGCTGGACCTAATCCTCAGAATTAACTCCTCAAGCGCCAAAACAAGGCTCTGCTCTTTCAGCTCACGACCCTGTGAAAGACGCATCTATAGCTTATGAGAACGGTGGATTTACAGGGAAGCAAAATCTCATCTCAACAAAGCGCCCAGTCATGCAAAATCCAAACACATGCAAGGGTCCCAACTGAAATTTGCTAACAATGGCTGATCCACTGTGTGGAGGGGCCTTCAAGCTATCACAAACCACAGAAATCCCCCCAGCCCCCCTTGTCTTCCAGACAAGCTGAACCAGTTTTACTGCAGATCTGATAAGCAAAGGTTCCTTAACAATAGTTCATGCAATCTGTTATGTCCTTTATTCTCCAATACCTCACAACCCCCCTGGCTCCCCCCTGCCCCCTCTCCCTGCAGGCAGCAGAAAACTCTGAATCTTCTCTCCCCTTGTTAAAGAACAGGAAGTCCCTTAAGCTCTTTGCCAGCCCAAACTGCAGGAAGGCTGCTGGTCCTGGTTTGGTTTCTCCAGCCACGGAAGCACTGTGCTGCTCAGCTCTCCCCAGAGTTCACAGACAGATTCCACCTGTCCCTGGGTCAGTGCGGGCCCTACCTGCTTCAGCCCCTCTGCTATCATCCCTGCTCCCAAGAAGGATAATGTAACCTGACTATTGCCCCTTTGGGGATATACTCTCTCTACTCTATTGACCAGTTGCACTTTCTTCTGTCAATGAAAACCTTTGAGAGCCGCATACTCAGATCCCTCAAAACTATCACAGATTCAATACTGAGCCAATAAGCCAGTGGATGATGCTGTTAACGTTCGCCTCCACTATATCATACAGCATCTGGAATCTCCAGGAACATATGTCAGACTTCTACTTGTTGATTTTAGCTCTCCATTCGAGACCATCATCCCAGAAGCCCTCCGCAACAAACTGACTCATTTGAATGTTCTCCTCCCCACCTGCCAGTGGACACAACGGAAGGCAATGAGTGCAGATCGGCTTTGATCTGTCAGACTGCGTATCTGTGAGCACTGGTGCACCTCAAGCCTCTGTTGTCTCCCCATTACTGTGCCCTCTGTATCCCAAGGAGTGTACCTCCAGTGGCCCCTCTGTCACACTGCTGGTGGGTCTGACGAGACCAGGCACAGACGGGCAGCGGATCAACGTGGCGTGTCAACAGCAACCTTCAGCTCAACAGTCTCAGAACAGAAGAAATGTTAATTGATTTTCTGAAAACCCTCTAGAAACGGACACGGTTGCAGTGGGTATGGTGGAGTCTTTCAAGTTCCCAGGAATAACCACCTCCAACACCCTCAGATGGGATGCAGATTCTCACAGCCTCTATAACTGTTTGTTTTGACAAATACGTCTGTCCACTTAAGAGGTACCTGTAAATTGCAACTCGCTGTCCCCTGTGCAGAGGGAGTCACGGGTTGCCCTTTGCCATCGATAGAAGACCTGAATTAACTCAGACTAAAGAATCGAGCAGAAAACATCGCTGATGACTCCCCTTGTCCAGGACACCACCTGTTTAATTAACCTTGGGGAGACACTACCAGCTGATCGAAACCAACACTGCCCAGCACCCGAACAGCTTCTTCCCTGTGGCCGTCCCCCTGGATACGGGACGCACTGTGTCAGGTACTGTGGTCCTCTGTGCACGTTCTTGGTGTGAAGTGTATTTGTATTATCGATTGTTTCTATCTGTGTTTTGGCACAACGACACAAGATCAAATTCCTTGTACATGTAACATATTTGGCGAAGAAAGTGATTCTGACTCTGGTTTATATATAGTATTGCATTTGGATAGGGGGTAGAAAGGTCTCAACCCTATAAATACCTTTAGCATCTGCATTGCGGTTTTACCACTGAGCTGATTTTTGTTTTTTTGGCAAATGATATTGTGTTTATTGTTAATCGCAGGTTTTGCTTTTAAAGCGAGCTGTGTGCTGGACTTGCCGTAAGATAGCATTTCCACAGAAGATAGATACCTTACGCCACCTAATGGGAAACAGCCAGTACTGAGCGTTAAATGACAGCAAAGATCATAGTGTGTGGGTGCATTCGTTATAACCATTAAACATTAGGTTACTTGCTAAGAAGGAGCCAAATATCCCTAGTTCTCATGGTCTGGATCCAGCTGCGAAGCATTCAGCGTTTCGAAAAAAGATAGGCCAGATCTATCAGGATGGACCTGGGAACAATCCCAAATCCGTGGGAACTTTCGGGAATCAGGGATTGAACAATGGAAGCCCAGAATAGAAAGTATTCCTGCAAAGTTTATGATCTTAGGCCCAGTTCCTGTTCTCTGAAATCCAGTTCCTTGACTCGTAGCGCTGAGTAAATGACATGATTTTATTATCATATACCGCTGAAACTTGTCACATTGTTGCAGGATATGGATTTTTATTAATCAAGCCTCTTTATCTAAAGAGCACAATACACATCTGTTAATGAAACAGCAGTCAAGAACAGTTTTCATATCACAGGCAGTTTCAATTGTCCAGGAATATAATATTACGTTTATACAGTAATTATAGTATACTGTATACATTTACATAGCAACTATTGTGTTTAAAATAAATTATTATTAATATATTTTAGTCCAAAAACTGCCAATTGATGGATGTTATATCTTTCTTCAGAAAGCACTCACACACCACTTCAGAGAAATTCAACTGTTTATTAGTTCACTCAACAACTGATATCATCTTATCCAGAATGCCATCTCTGGAATTCTGATTCCACAAGTTTACACTGGGAGGACTGCTCATTTTCGGCCAGTTATTTTTTAATACTCACGTCTTTACTTCGAAACTAAAAACGTACTGCACAGTCAAGGGCAAGACTCATTACAAAATATATACTTCATATTTGTTATTGTTTGCCTGTTAGTACATCAATTAAGATATTAGGTATTATAAAAATACGCTTTTCTATTTCTTTTTTTTCTATTTATATGCACTTTTGTTTAAAAAACAGATATAAACACACGACAGAAGATGGCATCATACGACAAAGAGCTTTAACAAGATGATGAAGATGATGACGACGGTGTCCATATCTTCTGAGCACACAGAGTCTTGTACTATTCTGCAGCCTGACTCCTTTCTGAACCTCAGGCAGCCCTGGTGACTGTGCTGAAAACCCCAGACCAATCACCCTCAATAACTAGTGTTTTAATTCCTCCTCTCCAAATGGGTTCACCACCAGCCTGAGCCACAGGACACTTCGGAAATCTGCCTCACCTTCATGAAGGCCCTGAGTCAGACTCTTCGGGTCCTGCGCTAATCACTGTTACAGGCCCAGTCCACCATGGTGAGTTTCCAATGAACAGAAGAAAGACATGTCTGTCCAAACAAAAGCTGAACTGGCAGTTTGTCCTGATTGAGTCTGAGCCAGTACTTGTGCACACTGCAGACTGAACACTTGGTAACACAGTGCTAGTGGCATCACCTCTGTCAACACCCGGAAAGACTGAGACATGCAAATAAAAGCAGATACAAAGAAAAACAAAAAGGCACAAAGCAGAAAATATAACTAGAACAAAATACACCAAAGCATTTGGATAAAACCAGACAAGACTGAGATGTTCTCCAGTTAGTGAATTTTATTCACCATTTGACTGTTTGTGGAATTCTACTCGCACAATTTCACCATTGTGGCCGGTTTGTCAATCACACAAACAATATCCCAGTTTTCTGTATTCTTTGTTTTGTCCTCATCTGTTCTGGCAATAAACAGCAAAAATGAAAAAAAAAGAAACATTCAATACATTCAAAATACTTCAATAGAGACTTTATTTTTCACTAACCCTTTGTTCATATCCTATGCTGTGCAATTCTGGAAGAGTGTTTTTTATGAAATGTATATACTGTACTTACTATTCTATGAAAAGGTGCTCCAGTGTAAGTGTCCTAGCTAAGGGAGCTGAAATGTACATAAGGAAATACCTGCAGTGTTACATTTAGATAACAAGGCCAGCTTCAGGTTCAATTTTTATTTCAAGCAAACTCATTCTTGGGTTTATATTTTAGCTTTCTGTTTTTCTTTTTTTTTCAGTTCACACATTAAGCAGAATGATCTGATAACCATATCAGATAAAATTTAAAGCAACTTTTATTTTTTTTAACTCCAGTTCCTCTCTTTGATAAACTTGATGAACTTCAATGTGATCGTTTTTCTTTTTTGGGGTTTTGGATGTACTTTGAGTTTACTTTAAGTTAATAAAAACAGGATGTGTAAAAGCTTCCAACTACTATACAGTAATAAGAATTGAAGTTGTAGAATTTGTGTTAAAATGATACATGAGCAATTGTTGCTGTGTTTGCACCTCAGTGACATCCAGACTGAAACCTGGTTGTTCTGCTGCTCACAGTCTGTTTTCTCCTGCCGGCGCTAGTGTGGGAGATCAATGACAGTGAGGGTGAGGTGGCTTTAGGAAAGACAATGTGAAATAATTCAGAATTTGTCTGTAATACGCAAGAAGAAAAAGAATGAATGCAAATGCATCTTTCACTGCTGACGGTGCAATACGCTCAGAGCATGAAAGGCAATGTTTTCAAAAGAGCAGTGTAAGCTTACTGTAAAGGTAAGATTCCAGCGACTGTATTGTTATATTTAAACCTGATATTTTAAGAAAAGTGTCCTGTTGTGGCCTTTTTACACTGGCTCACCTAGGCCGAGGCCAGACCAGCCCTCACAGTGAAGCTCACTGTTGACAACACACGACACAACACCACACCACAACACTGTTCTGCTGAGCTGAAACCAAATCGTGACATCAGTGTTCACGATGTGCCTGGTACCCATAGCTGGTACTGGTGCAGGTCCGGGTCCGAGCTCAGCGAGACAGTCTGTCATAACCCCTTTAACAAGAGAAGATACTGGGGTCTTTCCTTGAGTGATCTCCAGCAGAAGATCATTGGCAAAAAAGGCTTTCTTAAACAGGACAGAGGATTCACAGATGACCTTCTGGTGATATAATATCAAGTTTAAACTTAATAAGTAAAAAAAAAAATCTTTAGGATCTTGAAGATCAAGAACCAGAATATACGGTGTTATGGATTGTATATTGTGGACTTGCTAGTGTACCCTATTGATCTGTGGCTTGTTCAAGTTTGGTAATAAAAACTAACGACATCATCAGGAGACACTTGGAATTTTTAATTTGCTTTTTCTGTTGGACACGCTGAGATCTCAATCTGTAGAGAATGAAGCCTATGGAGGAACTGGCACAGCGATTAGAATGGGGCTTTAGTCTTGTGGCTGAGTAAGAAGAGTTTCTTCAGGAAGTCCTAAAACATAATATGCTAAATAAATAAACAGTCAAATACATTGTAAATACTGGGAACACTTTAAGATACTAAGGTAAACACATAATTTGTAATTCTAAAATCAGGGTTTTCATTAATACACACGGTATTACCTTTAGTCTTACTCTGAAGCCCACTTACACTATCACGCATTATGCAGGTGCTTAATGTGACTTTAATATACTAAGTATTTTGCAGAGCTATCACTGGGGAAGAATACACAGACCTACACCACCACTGTTGTGTTTTAGTACATTTCCTGTCATTCCTGAAGTTTCCCATTCCTCTGCGCCAAACGCACGTGTCTACCACGTGGAGTGAATGATACAGACTTGATTCTGGGCAGATGTCATGGTCTAGGAGCAGGGGGAATCTCAGACAAACCCCAACCTGCTGCACTTTTTCCACAGTTTAAGGTTTTTTTATAATGCTGTGTCCGCATGAGTTTATTTTTTCAGCTAAGAAGGAGGCCGGGCACTCTGCGGAGAGGAGCTTACAAGTAAAAGAACTTCCACACCTGCTCCAAAGGCTTCTTGTCCTTAACTCCCACCGAAGGCAGAAGAAAAGCAGAAAGAATAAAACAACTAGGGCTGCAGAGTGAAAAATCACCTGTGTGGTGGTGATTCATTGATCACTGTCCTACAATACAATTGAGAATGCTACAGTTGTTCCAACCATAACGTTCTGAACCCATCTGGAACACGAACTTGAAAAATGTTTGGGGAACATTCTAGGGCTCTGCTTCCGTGACTAAAATAATCGCTCTTGGAACGGCCTGGGAGCCAATATTAAATTGTTACCTGGGCTGAGCCATGTGAAGTGCTTTCTGTAATGGGAATATTCCAGATAGTACACGTGGACACAACTATCAAATAATGTGTATTCTGCAATGTGAATTACTGAAACCCCCAATTAATGGCAGGAGGAAGTAGTTAAGGTTTGGAAATTGCCGTGAGCTGGTAGACTTGCTCGCATGATGAGCATTTTCTGCACTAAACCCTTTACTGGGTCCCACTCCTCCTCTTTTCACAGCTGGTGCGCTGCTGGCCTTCACCTGCACTCAGCCACAAGACTAAAACGCCCTTCTGTGTCAGTGCACGCCCCCACCCAGCCTCTGCCTGCCCCCTGACCGGCGTGGGCTCGGGCGGGCCGCTGATGGAAGGCCGTGGCCTTGGCTCAGCAGCAGCAGCAGGAGGACTGCGGGAGGTGTTGGCTGGGGCTCTTGGTCTTGCAGGAATCCTGAATCAAACCCCCTCCCCTCGTGCTCTGGCGAGCTGTGCTGGTCCTGGGAGAAACACAGGGGAGGGGGTCGCGCGCACACTGTGGACACCCAGCGCCGGCCTGCTCTCACACGCTCTGTACCCCATCTTCCCCGCAGCCCGCCTGCAGCAGCGTCTTGGCGTTGTCCTTGTTGTCCTCTTCGTGCTCATCTGTCCCGTCCAGGGGGTCGTACGCCCTCCTGTACAGCATCCTCGTCACCAGGGTGATGATGAACATCTCCATGATGAGCAGCTGCTGGTTCATAACTGAGGAGACACAAGGGCAGGGTGCCCCGGTCAGTGCGGGGGTCTTCCCCGCGGCTCCTCCACAACCCCCTGTGCGCTTGTGAGCGCGAGCAGCTCTTATCAGCGGCGGCAGCACTGTAGGAGCAGCCGCTGCACATGTCACCTTCAGCCACCCTGTCGCCGCTTTCCCTGACTTTGTGAACTTTGCTTTGACTTTACAATGGCGGTACAATCCCACAGGGCCATGCGCTGTCGCCTCATGACTCAGTGCCGTAGCCTCCGTATCAAAGTGTCCCCGCAGGGCTCGCTTTCTGATGAAAAGCACAATGTTTGGTTCATGTTTGTTTTCAATACCTCATTTATATGACTGGTAACAAGTCATTTCCGTGAATATCTTTGTGAAACAAAGGAATGGTGTTTATCTGAAAAGGTGCAACCCGATAGGACTTGGCAAAGTTTTGTATAAACATGTGAATGGCTGAAGCTGGACCTGTCTGAAGAGCAGGCTGCAGCAGAAGAACTGCATCCATGTTAATTTATGTCCCTATAATACTTGCAGACAGTTTCATTTCTTTATTATAAAGCTATCTTTCCAGTGTTTAATTAATAAGCACCTTTGTTTCAGGTAGCTTCACAACACAGAGTGACAGACTGTTTTCACCTTAGAATCGCTGCTTGTTTCAGGCTTGACTTTACAGACATGCCTGCAGCACAAGCTGGAGGGGATGAGGACCTGCAGACGGGCTTCATCCCACTGCCACATCCGCAGGGCCTGATGGCTCAGAGTGGCGTGTGTCTCTCGCTGACGTCACTGATGTGGCAATATCACTGCGAGATTCGACTGTTCTGCCAGAGGCAGAGAGGGCCCTGGCACACTCACGCCCACTTAGGGCCCTGCTTATCCAGATCTCTGGCACATGGAGGTGGCAGCTTGGGAAGTACCAGCTGCAGCTGGCTTTTGACATCACCTGCCAACATCTGGACCACATGCAGATGTCCAGCGTGGACCCAGGCGCGCGGGCGTAGACTCCTGGGAGTCCCCCACAGCCATACCTGGAAGCATGGTAACAAGGCGAGAGACATCAAAGTGAACTTACAGGTCCCCCGTGCTTGGGATGAAAATGGAGGCGCGCAGGCGATGGTGCCGCCCATGGCAAGGATGTTGATGATGGCAGATTGAAGCTGGCTTAGAATGAGCACCATCTGTGAAAATACGGAGCTTAACATCAGCCCAGGAAAACACAACCCCCACTAATCAGAGCCATAACTGTTACGATCAGCTGGACAGAGACTACTTAAAAGGTCTAAGAAACACAGGAACATAAGAAAGGTTATAAAACAAGAGGAGGCTATAATCTGACTAATGATCTAAAATCATAAATAGTAATCTACTCAAGTCTGCAGATGATACCACATTAGAGGGTTAGAAGACACTGTCGAAAATGAGATACAATTCATGATTGTAAACAAATTACAAAGGCCGTTTAAAGCAGACAAGTGCAGAATATTGTGAAATATGAAATTCACGAAATGTGAGAGACTAATCTTGGGAGAAGACATTTATGAAAGAGACTCATGTGCCTGTGCTGACACATCATTCACATCTTCTTGACAGTGTGAAGAAGGAAACTCGATGTTAGATGAAAATATTGTCAAAAGTGTTGAATTTAAATGGAGGGATGTTAAGTTAAAATTGTACAATATAGTAAGATTGCATTTAGAATATTATGTAAAATCTTGGTCCCCTTCTTATACTAAAGATATTGAAGTCCATTCAGAGAAGAGCAGTTGGATCCATTCCAGGGAACTGGCCCTTCTCACTGACAGAAAAGACCACGAGGGAATCCGATTCAGATTCGGAAAATTGCACAAGGGCACCGACAACGAACGGCCTCTTCTCGTATGTAACCTTTGCTCTGTTTTTTGGAGTCTGGTTGACATTTCTGAAGCCTGAGAAGGAGGAGGAGGAGGCAGGGAGAGCTCCTACCTGATACATGGCAAACTTTGGGATAATCTTCAGGCTGCGCAGCAACCCCTGGACATGTTTGAATATAATTGAAACAGGCCACAGAGCAATGATGGTGAGAATCCCAACAAAGGGATTTATCCATATAGCAGCACCGGTGATGGATAACTGCAAAAAATAAGAGCAATTCTTGTTATACAAACGCATAAACAGTTTTGTACCTGACTGCCATGTGTTTGCTGAGAAGGTGCAAACTCTAGAATAACTATACAGTATATATATATATGAAATAATGGCCAAGCATCTGCAGACAAAATAGACAGGTTTCTTTTTCAATGCCTACAGCTGGTGCATGTATATAAATATACGGATATGAATTACACTGTTCTGTGAACAAAGCTGAGACTTAAAGTGGTGCCTCTTTAATAAATGCAAACATACTGCAACTGTCTCTGTCTGCACTTGTGCCTGACACTTGTACACTGATCTTCTGAAGAGCAGCAGTGGATCTCCATAGCTGGGACCTTGCTTGGTACACAAAAGGGACGTGTTCTTACGTCGGCGAGATCGAAGTTCCCATTCGCCCAGAGCACTATGGAAAGGATGGTGAAGACTGTTTTCAGTAAAGCAAACTGGAAAGATCCGGCCTTCAATAAGAACAGGGTTCGTCTGTCAAATTATAAAAAAAATGACACCACTGTTAAGAAAAGAAGATTCCTGTAACCTTGGTCGGTCACTTACAGTACATTGACAGCCAAGGTCACCGGAGCAGATGATCCATTAGAGAAGTACAAAGGTGTTGTGGCACTGAAATACTTTACGTGTAAAGACAAACAGAATCATCAGTGAAATATGCTCTTATCTTAAAAGGGGAATCCCTGCTAGACAGAGGGGGTGTTGAGGTCTTTGCACAGCTGAAGGACTGACTTATAATATTTCCCTACTTCCTTACCCCTTCAGCATTGCTAATGTCTAAAACACGTTCTGTTCTATCACACCCTGACTACTCCCGAAAAAGCTTTTGCTGTCCTTTTGCATCGAGCACCAAGCTGTTTCGCAGCCTTTGCTGGAGAGAATGTGACCCCACGGTGAGATGTATGTGCTAAACGACAACAGCTGCGCCCTTTGGGATTAAAGTGCTGGAGAATTATGGACAATTACTGGTGGAGGCTCTTCTCTCAAGCGCAGGGACTGCCGTGTGGTCCTCAATGACCAGCACGGGGCTGTTCTCCGAACTTCACCTGTCCACACCAGGTCTGCGCTCCCCTGACGGAACACGAGGTGCTCAGAGTGGTCAGAGTGACCTCAGTGCTGCCCCAGGCCCCAGGGACTCACCTGGAGATGCCCGCGTACGGCAGGCAGGGACAGCAGCAGCAGCAGGGCCCCGTGCTGATCCTCAGGCGATCTCTTCCCCAGCGCTTTAGGAAGGCCTCGTCGCCTCCGCACTCCTCGATCATCATCACGAGGAACATGTAGATAACGATGGCGAAGTACCTGCAAGTGCAACGCGGGGGGCTCAGTGTCCTACTACTGCCTGCACTAGCTAGCAAAACACATCTGAAACTGGGGACAAATCTTTCTGCGGCACGCAGCACCTTTAACTGTAATGACATCAAGTGCCACTTTATACACAAATAACCAAAACAGCACCTCATTAAGGCAGATGGTTCCTGCAGCACCATGTGACTGTGTGCCGGGAGAGTTCAGCAATGTGTCAGACCACAGCAAGGAGTAAAGCAATTAACCCCACCAGCTCGTACAGCTCTGTCTCACGAACATGGCAACACATAAAACACCAACGGCGAGGGGAGGTTATTCATTTTGTGTGCTACTGTATAGCTCGTCCCATTGTGTCTCTTATTCTAAATCCTTTACTTAATTGCTCTTTAACTACTGAAGCCCCTTGTGTGCTGAGTTTAAAGGGTCACTGGATTGACACTATTAATCCCGCTCAGAATTGGGGAAACTTCAGTCTGATATCTCTACAATCTGTTTCTTTCTGGGCCCAAGAGCCTTTTCTGGCTATTTAAATAGCCTGTGTCAGCGTAATTTGTCTGCTCCAACAGCAGTTTAGTAAATCTGTATTTCATTCTATATCTGCTGCATATCTGGCCATCTTTGCTCTGTGCAACACATTCAGCATGTTGTGCAGCAAGCAGGAAATTAAATTATCAAACTCAATGCATGAATTTTATAAAGAACACATTTACAAAGATCGCATGTGCCTATTAGATGTTCAGACAGGAGTCTTGGGCTCTGCTTCAGAGGGAAAGGATGTGCTTGTAAGAGAGGTGACGCGCTGGGGCTCCTGCAGTAGAACAGCCCCCGAGTGGTGTCTGATGACGAGCCCTTACGAGGCAGCTGTGAAGTCTGTGAACATGCTGGAGCGAGGGATCCACATGCCAACACAAGACGTGACGCCAATCACCTGAAAGACAGTATGAGAAATACTCATGCTAATAATTCCTTGCATTGACCAGGTATAGGACTGCTCACCCCAAAGGGTCTTTAGACACTAACCGCACAGGAAGGGACCCACTTCATCCCCACTGAAGAGCAGGTCAGGGGCAGGAGAGAGAAACTGCTGCACCAGGCAGGTTGAGGGGCACTTTAAACCCACAGCCACTCCAACAGCACGGGTAGCAAAAGCGGCACCTACAGTAGGAGTTTCGGACAAACTCCCTGGCTATAACGTTGACTTCTTGTCATTTTCCATGAAACAGCTGCACCTGGTCCTCAGCTGATTCATTCTTTCATCAGAGAACCCAGCGAGAAAGACAGGCTCAACGGCCTCTCGTTCAGTCCTTCTTGTGTTTTATGCCTTTAACAATGACATTCAGGATGGCCATAGGGGCAGTGGCTGTGCAACTGTCTTTCCAGGCTAGTGAAAGTCGTATTGCTCTTTAAAAGCCAGGATAGGAATAATTCTGGCACCATCCAGTATAATATGGTCAGTTCTATTCTTCGGCATGTGGAAGGTCATTATGCAGTTTTGTTTTGATGTAAAAGGGAAATAACCACCAAATTCATGTGTGATTAGTAAGTCCTTACTCACTTCTTTATTAATGGTTCTGACTCAGACTTTGACCAAACTATTTGTAATGTTATGCTCCCTAATCATAGATAAAATATTCCTTTAAGTTAGTGTACTAACATTCAGTTTGGAGGTTTAAATAATGTTAAAAAACAAAAGTTTTACTTACAGGAGCTGCACCATTGACCCACATAATGGCCGATTTTTTTGGAGAGGGAACTTTCTTGTAGATGTAAACTGCCTCTTCCATGTATATGAGCACAGACAGCAGGGTCATCAGTGTGAGAACCGAATACAGGATAATCCCGAAGATGTCCAGGTCTGTGGGGGGGAGGAGGGATAAGACGGGTCAGGCTCTGCACGATGGGAGCCTTCCACTGGGTAACAAACACAAGGGTCAATAAACTTTCATTTGCCTTCCGCCAAACACTTCCCCTGCGAAACACCAAATTAATCTTTCAGCCTGGAAATGAGTAGACCTCATTCTCCCTTGCCCTTCTATTTCGAGTGCTACAACACCGTTTCTCAAGAGTAGCTGAAGTCTGATTCACATTCCTTTGCTTTCTAGAAGAGGCCTGCGCTCTACACAGCGTTTCAGGGAACACGAAGCTTTTGCAGACAAGTGCCGTCAAAGCTCTGGCCACAGGCAGGCTTGCGAGTCAGCCGGGAGCACAAGAGGGAGAAGCAGTACACTGATGTTCTCAGGTCCATCCCCTCAGGATACTTTTTATTGTGTTCAGACAGTTTGCTTCTATTGAAAAACAAAATCCCATAATAGGATAACAAATACAAGAATAAACAGAATTCACAGATGTGTGGGGAACGTTCTGGCGCACTATGGCTGCTGTCGCGTCATCCAGGTGGGGCTGCACACTGGTGGTGGTGGAGGGGATCCCCATTACCTGTAAAGCGCTTTGAGTGGAGTGTCCAGAAAAGCGCTCTATAAGTGTAAGCAATTATTATTATTATTGTTATTAAAAGAAATTAAAAAAACATCAAATACCGATTGAATTAGATCTCAATACAGTCTTAACAAAGCGTGCATAAATAAAAGACGCATGAATAATTGAAACGTTACTGAAGTTGCTCAGACGCACAAGGATAATGTTTATGAGTGCTGTGAACCCACACTGGTCACTTAACTCACGCGGCAGACACAAACCCAGGAGAGACAGTCAGTTCGGCCCAGACCGCAGCAGAACTCTGCACTGTCCCTGCTGCAGGGAGTGACCTCGCTTTGGGACCTCAGCACCACGGAGCCCCGATCCTCCTGCCAGGTCCCTGGAGCGGAGCGGTTCAAGACCGATGCCGATAATCTACCTGCCTCACTTGATTCAAGGAAATTCATTTGTAAGGTAATTTATATAAATGCTCCTCTACAGGCTGACCCACTGAACCACCAGTTTTAAAAGTGTAAAATCTTATTTGACCACATATTTGTTTTGTAATCTAATCTTTCTTTAATAGATTAACCCAGATATATTCCAACTGTATTGTATGAAACTGAACTATGAAAAACTCAAAAGAAACATTTGCCCCTCAAGCATAAATGACCAGTGTCCTCACAGATAACAGAGTGGTGTCCAGTGGGATCTGCAGCAGGGGAAAGTGGACTTTAATTTCCCTCCCACATTCCTTTATAACAGCAAAGCAGAACTCCTGCTGGAGACTCAGGTGTTCCAGGGAAGTCTGAAACAAATTCACATTTTTACATTGTGCCTTAAATATGTTATTGCATTTAGCTAGGTGTGAAGGAAGAGAGCTACCTTGAATCGTGAGCTTGAATGTTTTCTTAGTTCTTCTTCGGTTAAAAAAAAAAAATCACTGGTAATGTGACCAATTCAGTAAAATGAAGGTGGAGACATTGATTGAATAATGCATGTTTCTTCCTGTTTCTTCCTGTCAAATAGTTGTCAAACATGACAGAAGTTATTTACAAAAAGGGAATCAAGGGATTTTCACGCCTGCTGCTAATGGGGGTCCTCCACACACACGGTCTCACCCCAGTCAAGCACCAGCTGGGGGCAGTCTCTGCAAACGCCACCAATCAGATCCGTTAACCAATCAGGACAGCTCGCTGGTTACCACACCCTCCACATCCAGACTCATTTAAACCCTCTCCCATTCTCATCTCATCGCTTGCTCCTTAGGGATGACTTGCCTTGCACTTTCTCTCGAATATAACTAGTGGTCTTGAATTCGGAACCTGTCCTCGACTCCGTCTCACGTCGAGCGGTTTGGCTTTGGTCGTACCCATTACTTTCCCTGTTCGCATCTTTTCTGGGGAGTGTTGAGAACTGTAGGGATTTGAAGATTACCTGTTCTTTGATGAATCAGGCTCTTTTCCTGCCTTGGGCCCCATGTATTGTTGTACAGACAACACCACATGACACACATTCCAAATTCGAAAATGCCGTTTTGTTTAATTCATAACATTCGGGGAGATACTGGCTACAGATTTCATGGAATGGAGACGGTGTTTTGATTCATTTATCTTGTATTTCAAGACGGAAATTAGTCAAGTTCTGAGGCAAATCCTGCCTTACCGCAGATATCTGGTCAGCAGATGACGTGATGGATAGCAGAGTGTGTTTTTTGGGATGCCCAGGTCTGCTCCCTCATTGTGCTCTCCTAACTGTCCACCTAGGAGCCCAGCACCACGAGGGGACAGTTGACAAGTGTTTGAATCCATCTGTCATTTGAGCTGGCGTGAGCTCCGCTCCATGGTGCCTCATAGGAGAGTCCGTATCGACAGGAGAAGTGTCGCTTGCCGACAGTATTCCACACTTCCCTGGAGATGCTGATGCTTCGCCAAGCCCTGCGATCAATGACGTGACCAGGGCTGCACTGTCAAAGTCTAGGCTACAGGTCTCAGCTGACTGGACAGGTCGTGACAACTCCCTGAATATCTTAATGAATCTGAACACACAGCCAGCTGCCGTGAACCAAGAAAGTGCTCAGGAGGACTCATCTCCTTACATGAGTTACCGAAGAGATCTGTGCGACTGGCTGTGGTCTTCACCCACCCTGGTGGACCCATCTTTCCTATCACGCGCTATACATGTGGGTTTTCTAATCCCTCGTTTACTACTTGATTTGCATTTCAGGTGCAAATACATACTGCATGCTGGGAGATGTAATAGCTATGTGTGTGTTTACTTCATGAGCTTTTCCAGCCTTAGTGTCAGGGGGTTTGGCTGCAGTGAAGATCTGTATGTATGTTTTTCCCACCATGCAGAAACATGTTATTCATAGATTCTTTTCTTTCGTACTTCCTTCAGTATCTTTAACAGGTTAAGACAAGTGTGATGTTATTACTCAATACTGGTTCACAATGGCAATGCTGTAATGCTGTGAGACATAGAGTTTTGGAAAAAAGAGTTTTGTCCAGAAAATCAAAAATGCTTTAAATGTGACATACATCATTTTTAACCACATTTTGCTCTATTTAAGCCCCTGCTTGTGGAGAAATGCAATTGTACTGTTGTGTTTTATTACATTTCTGAACCCTATAAAGTATAATAACCAGCCTCAAGCTGTCCAATGTAAAGGTTAATTATTAAACTAGCTATGACGAGTTTCCATCAGAACTTAAAAGTCATACCTGATTTCTGAAGAAGCACACCAGTCAATGTAAATAATGTCATGGTCTGGTCTGGCTCGAGTGAATGGAGAGAACATCTGTGGAATGCACAATCTGAGAAACTGTGTAAGACCAGCTAGAGTTATGATATCAAATAACACTGGGAAAAATACCCCTCATGCACAGCACAGCCCGGAAATCAACGTAGCTCACAGCCACATTGCCCTGGGTGTGTCTCTGGGATGAGTTTTCACCTGTTGGTTTCTCAACTATACAACTTGGTGCCATCGACACTGGTACTTTCTCTTTCTCCTGGAGTTTCTGCTCTTAGCTCCACTCCTCAGGAGTGTCCAGCAGATTCACTGGTTAGCTCAAAGTGTACAGTGCAAACTACAAACATTGTCTCCAGAGCTCATTTGCAAGTTACAAACTACGGATTTCTACATGAGATAAAAAATCACCCCAACCACAACCTGTTTTCCCCTTCTACCATCTGGAAATCGATACCGGAGCCTGCAGACAAAGACCAGCAGATTTCAAAACAGCTTTTTCCCTCGGGCAACGAGACTGCTGAACAGCCAGCCACAGCAGCCACCAGCAATTACACAAACCACCGCCGATAAATAGTCAGTCCACTGTGGTTTTTCTTCTTGCCTGCGTTTGTTTTACTGTTGCGTAACCTTGTAAATCGTTACTGTAGAATTTATTGTTTTCTTCTTGTAACCTTCTATCAAATTCTGTCCTTCAGTATCTCTCCTTGGCGAGCTGGTGGAAAGTGCATTTCACTGCCAACAACCACCGCTGTATGCTGTATGGTTGTGCATTGATAAATAAGCCTTGATTGATTAATTGATTGATTGATTGAAATGTTTGTTTTGTGAAGGTGTTTTTAATCCAATGGACAATCTTAAACAATCTCCACAGATCCTTGGAGCAATCAGAGGCTCAAACACACTTTGTAAGACAAGGGTGGTGATCAGAGATGTGGGATATTGATCAATTGGTCTGGATGAATACGAGGGAAAACTGTCGCTTGGGCACAGAAGACCAAGGAAGTTCTGTGTAACTAAATGCTAAGTCCAGAAACCCCAGGATCTTTCGAAACATGATACATGACAAGACAATAGAGAAGAAGTATTCATAATCCTCGAAGGCACTGACACACTCTAACCAGACTGTTTCAGCATTAGCAGTGAAACACGGAGCAGAGGTTATCAGGGAAAACAACACGGAAATGCATGTAGAACAGAGAACAGGAGGCACTTACAAGCAGATGAAGAATTTTAAATCTTTGCACAAACAGTATTATGCCATCTACTGCTTTGGATTAGTGAGGGAAAACACACTCAGAGCTCGAGCCATGTTATCTTTAGAAGGCTATGTCAGCGCCTGGTCAGTACCAGGATGGGAGATCTCTAAAACACACCCGGTTGCTGCTGTGAGTGGTGTTGCTGGTCCAGCAGGTGGGGGTCTACCGTCTGGACCAGAACTTCCAAAACCAGGGTGGCAATTGTGGGCACTTTTCCGTATGTGGCGCTGTCCTCTGGATGAGATGCAATGCCAAGTTCCTGACTACTTTGCTCCTTAATGGTCCCACAGCACTTTTGGAAAGAGTAAGGGTGTTGATCCCTGAGTCCTGGCTGGAGACCACTCTCTGCTTTTACAGTCGGCATCTTGATTCAACAGGTCAACAGTGTCTCCTGTGTCTTGTGTCTGTGTCCTGGGGCTGCTGGTGCAGAATGGCGCTGCAATGTCACCTACCCAGGGCTGATAACCTCCTATGTGCAAAGTGCTTTTGGACCCCTGAGGATGAGCATGAAAAGTGCTGGCACAAATGCAAGGACATATCATTTAATAATATATAATAAATAATACATAAATATATTATTTATTAAATAATATTAAATTACTATTATTTATTAAGGTATATAATATACAATTTAGGATTATTATTATTATTGCGCTTAACTTTGTTGCCGTACAGGAAGCTCATAGCGAGCAAGTGTCCAGCACGACAACTTCATCTCGACCACCGCACTGGATTCTCCCGAGAAGCAGGTGAGCTCTGCAAGGCAAAGGCAGCCCCTGAGGGAGAGCGCAGCCCGGGGGAGTCCGCTCTTCGCTATGACTGGTATGTTAATCCGCCGCTCGCACTCCAAGGAGAAACAACCCGTTAATGTGTTAATGTTAATGTAGCCGAGCGGCGTGCCAGCAGGGCAGAGTCAACAGCTAAGAGCGCAACTCGTACAAGCTCCTCGGGCAGGCAGGAGAGTTTTAAAACAGAGCACCGCAAGTGGTGCCGAAACGGCAACAGCCTGGTTTGCACACTGATGTTTTCGAAGCACTGTAACAAACCACAACGCAAGTTATTGCTGCAGGGTCGCTACAACACATGATCCTCTAACCGTGTTTTCTTTTCATTTGAGCAAAAAAGGAAAACACTCTTGTAGATTTTTGTTGCTATTTCGCTATTACCAATGGAAACGCGGGCTTTAGTTTTGTTCGTACTATCATCACCGATCTTGACGTATGAACCGAAATCTCGGCGTTTTACAAGGGCTGTTTAGAAATGCAGAGATCCGCCTGGCACTCACTCTTTATGATGTCGATGGCAACCGGCGGCTGCTGGAGACAGCTCGGGTCCGTGGCGTTTCCTAACCCATCCATGCCTGCGGCCCCTGGGCGGTGGAGACCAGTGAGGTGTCTGAGCGAGCTGGCGTCGCAGATCCGAGTGTTGGACCGGTGCTCGGAGCGCCTCTGTGCTCGCTAGGTGCTCTCTGCAGCTGAAGAGTGCGCCGCCCTGAATAAACTCTCTCCAGGCCCCCCAGAGCACAGCTAAGACCGCCTCCTCCGGGGGCACATCCCAAGAAATTCTTTCACGGGCATCAAACGGCTCCAAACCATTACGCAAGCTGCTCACGCCCGCAGCAGACCGAAGGTTTTCGATTAAGAGATAACTCCTGCAGAGGTAAAGGAAACACAATGATGTCGGAACAATGAAATTAAAAAAAAACCCGCTTCTAAATAGTCGCCTCTGATTTGGCTATCAAACTCATACAAGCGGCAGCACAAAAAATGAACAGGTTGATTTTGTATCTTAAGTATATATTTGGGACATTTTGAAACTAACTGCGCGTAATAGGGGGAAAAAAAAGTGGCTTAAAGCAGCCTTTCTGCGTTTAGGGCCAGCGGGCGATCTCCTCTCTCATGAAAAGAGACATTCAGCACTGCTCAGCATGTGATCTAGGGGAGATGACCGGGGTTGGAGATGTTTTAAGTCTATTTAACACACTCCTAACCAAACTCGTTGTTGACGGGAAAACAATATCCCCATTAAACACGGGCTTCAGAGCACCACTGCGACAGCGACCAGTGTTCGCCGCAGGTCGCCTCCTCTCGTGTGCCTCCGGAGCCGGGTCTTCACGGAAGGCGAACGGGCTGGGCGCCAGGCCTCGTCCGCAGTGCCTGTGGATAAACTCTCCCATTGAGCGCTTTCACAAGACGCGGAAAAGGCGAAGAGTCCGGGAGCTGCGTTTAGCAGTTTTCGAACAGCAGCGCTCCCTCCTCTCTCCAGACAAACCTTGACTCATGCCGGCCTGTCCTCTGTCAAGGATGCCCTCGTCCAACAGCCTTGCGCCCTTTTATCTTTGAAACCGCCAGCTGCCTTGAGGTGCCACAGGAGTGGTTATTAACACCCCTACACCCTCGACCCCGAACCGGAGGCGCTCCCCAGCGCCAAACACGCAGAGCCTGAGAGCGGGAGAAGTGCCCCCGAGATACCCCCGTCCCGTGAGCCGGTGATTCCTGAAAGTTTGCCAGTTTAGATATGCGGCATACTGTGCACAATGTTGCTAAAATAAATATTATTATATTTATATTTTATATTTATAAATAAATATTAAAATCCACATTTGACATGTTCTTACGTACAGCGTGTCCCATGTAACAACATCAAATCCGAATACTTGTGCATAATAGCTGAAAACAGATCTCTGTTTTTAACTATCTGGAGGTGAGCGCTCAGCAGGAGGGGGGTGGATTATCAGTTAGTAGAGTGAGCAGGCTGATTTGCAGGATGATACTTGGTCTGGAAAGTGAAGATTTAAGACCATTCATGCAAGCAATTAGATACAGCCTTTGTTTATTTCAGGACAGACCTCTGGCATTCACATGGGAAATAAATTGATCTATATGTCTTCTACAGAAACTGAGAGCACACCTGTCCAAAAAAACAGTCATGGCGTTTCTGTAGAGGATAAAACCTTTACTAGTAAGGACAGTGCAAGCACTCTGTTAGGCATAGAAGCAAAAACACCTGTCCCAAGTCCGGACAGTGAACGTCTCTGGAAGGCACAGCTATCCAGAAATATGGGCATACTTTCTGCAGAATTTATTAACAAAAACCGTTTTGGAACAGAAGCACGTAAAACGACAACAAACAAAAAAACTTCAGTGCAGGTATTCCAAAGCGTTTCCCTCCGGCTGACAGGCCAGGCTCAGCGCCGCTGTGGGCTGTGGAGATCAGCAGAACTGAGGCCATTCACCTCGGAGGCCTGCTGAACCGCCGGGCGGTCACCTCTCTCCCTGTCACCCCCCCCGGGAGGGCGTCACCAGGGAACTGCGACTGCACCCTTTTGACGCCACTGCGAGTCCAGGACAGTCACCTGTTTAACCTTAATAGGGTCAAAATAAACAAGTCAAAGGCTTAGAATAGCTCATTATTTTTTTTACTATTTGGATATGAAACAAAACTAAACTACAAATACATTTTTGGACTAAATGCCAAGTGTGGCTCACTGACTGACCTCTAGCACAGCACTTTAAAAAAAAGTGGTCTTGTGTGTATGGTTTGTTGTTTAAAACCATATTTTCATAGAGACCATCTCTTAGCCTAGTTGTAATGATCTTTTCCATAATTTTACATTTTACATTTAACAGATGTTAACACTTATTGGGTACAATTTAATGCCTTTATTTCTGGGAAATGGCAATTTTCTAGTGCAGGGATACTGGCTCTGAGGAACTGTTGGAATAGTACTACTAACTGTCTACAGAAAACATCTTTTGTTCCCTTAAGCACAACTGGTTGAATGCCATCAGGCACTGAAAACTTCAGTACCATTATTATTGAATCTAGAATTTTGCCTTTCCTCAGAAAGAGGAAACCAGCATGCTGTTGACGTATTCCTCAGTAAACAGCATCTCCTTGCAGTTCTTCAGGGAAGTAAAGCCCAGCTTTCACAGTCTGTTCTTGTGGAAAAAAATAAAATAAAAAAAGAGTACGCATGCTAGTGAACAGCCCCAGAAGGGTACAGTCGTGGAGAGCTGTGTGCCAAAGTCCGTGGAGTGTGTAGAGTGGCGGCAGCTTCAGTCTGCACTGTTATCTGAACTGTGGTGCTGCCGCATGTGACATCACACGCCGGGAGAAACGACTTGCAAGCCGTCCTGCTAATTCACCTTTAGCCCCTCTTTCTTGGAAGGCACACAGTATCGATTCACTCTTTCACAAGCAGGGAAGGGGGAAGATCCTCCCAGACGAGGATCTGGGCCAGTGATGAGCACGCGAGATGGGGTGGTTGGTGCCCACGGAGAGGCCCGCAGGGCAATGACCCCTGTGTGAGTCACTGGGCCCCGCGGTCGTGCCCCCGCGCCCGCAGGGACTGGGACTGCAGCAGCCGCTTCCCCCGATTCATTCAGCCTTTTATCTCTGGCTCTGTCAGGTCCCACCATTGAGAACGGACAAAACAAATAAATAAAAAAAAAAGGTCATTTCACAGAAAGTGTTACGCTTCCTGCGATTCTCACGCGTTTGAAACTCTGTACAGTCCTGCTCAGCCTCTGAACAGGAGATCTTTCTGGCTGGGACACCTGCTCTCTAGAAGCCGTAACCTCCAATCTAAACACTAAAACAGATTAAAATACAGAGTTAGTAGAATAATTCTAATTTAAATGGAAAAAAAATCTGAAATAGAATAGACCACTGGTAAATAACCTCGGTTTTGCTCTACATGTTTTCAGAAGACAAGTGTCTGAGATCTACGAGGCTTACCCTGTCTAAAGGTTAAGTAATATTCATTTGGCTCAAATTTCCGTTTCATTCTGTAAAGGTTTTGCAAACCTCAGCAAAGCAACCATAATTCTGAAGAAAAGTGGAAACATTTTATATCCGAAAAGAAAAAAAAAACACTGGTCATCGTGCTGGCATGGTAAATGTTTCCAGGGAAACATCTGAATCCTAGGTTTGGAAGTCGACAAACCACTAGGCGTAATTAAGCCCGTTGGGTAGGTAATTAATCGGAGCGTGTCCCCCTGCGGCAGGAGGGGCGCACCGGGGAGCCCTGGCTCTCCCCGTGTTGCGCTCCGTACACATGGTGAAGAACCACCGAGTCCAGGACTTAACTTTCCAATGTTACCGCCCAGGTTTGTCCTGCTCTAGTGTGGCTCGCTTTTCATGTTAGCAGCAGCCCGCCGCCGGGCAGAGACCCAGTTTTCGCGGATTCGGAGCCGTGTTTGTTTGCTCCTGTTCTGCGTGACCCAGCGCGCAAGGACTGGCTTGTGGACGCCTGCGTGAGAACGCAGCCAGCCGTGGCGGCCGAGACAGCAACCAGCTCATTTGCACTGTTCAGCAAGAAGTGCAGAGGTCACGCAGAGCACAGCATTTCACAGCGCCACCTGCTGGCAAGACCCTGGCTGCACCTCCGAGAGCAGAGCAGTGACGAGGAAGAAGCGCACACAGCGATTTAAAGCCGTGAGGAAGTCAAGACTGAAGTGGGAAACTTCCCTCCCTACGAAAACACAAGCAAGGAGCATTCCAGTCGTGCAGAGTAGGATACCATTCAGAAATCTCTAAAAAAAAAGTCAAGGAGGAGATCACAAACGTTTATTGTCACCTCTTCACATCCAATGTGTAGCCCAGTCACAAAACTTGAACAGGAAGGTGAATTACAGAAAATGTGCAAAGTGAGCTTTTACTTGTGAACAACATGAAAAACTATCTGTCCTGGGGGGGGGAGCAGACTACACACATGCTTATACATGCAAAACAAATGTTTTATTTTAAAAGCCAACAAAAAAAAGTAACATTTCCCATAACACTTTTATAATGGTCCAAGAGTATCTTGCTAGACAAACATCCATATGGCTTTAAGTTACATTTCAACAGCATATGAATAACTAAATCAAATACAAAATCACCTTTAAATCAGGTGATAATTTATATCAAAAAAGGAGTGCAGAAATTTGTAAAACAAATATGGCTATCTTGGAATACATGTACAAATTTCAATATACATTTAATTTGCTTTGAAGCATAAGCAATATTGACTTATACTGACTGTATAAACTGTACAATAGAGAACATATACATTATGTACAATTTCTCTCCCAAATGATGTACGAGTACTTTTTAAAAAAAGACAGCCCAGTCTTCCAGAATAAAAAAAAAGTCATAACAGCCCACTATATATGTTTAATAAAAATAGAGAAGAAATGGAGTGAGAGTCTGAAACTCCACTGTTCAAAGAGAACCGCATAATGATTTAATACCAAAGTCAAGCCTTACCCAGGAAGTTATGCTAAAAACATTTGCTTGCCTTTTTTTTTTCCCCTCTTTGTACTTAAAAGTACAAAACGCAGGACTTTCACAGCTCTCATGTTAAAAATAAAAACGACACTTATTCTGAGATACTGAACTGTGCTGTACCTGGATCTGTGACTGGAGGGTGACATTCATGTAGCGCATGATCACGAGGCAGGACAAGTGACTGAAGTGTTTCCACCTGCAGCAGGAAAACAAAGCTGGGGTCCCTTTAACGAACCATTCCCTTTTGCAAGTCCCTCTTAAAACAACGTCAAGAACAAAAAAAAGACATTTAAATGTAATTCAACCTTCATTCCCATTAAGGTTTTTCCCTCCAACACCTCTCCAGGACAAGATATCAGAAAACGCCTGCGGTTTTACTTCTTGTTTCACACTGTCCAGAGGACTTGCCGAGTCAACGAGAGACTGGGAGCAGCTGTAGCTCAAAAAGCTCCCCAGCTTCAGTAAGAATTAAAAGAACAGGTGACCACAGGCGAGTGACCAGAAGTACCCAGTAGTGTTTGTAACTTTGTGCGTCACCAGCTCGCTCCCAGCCCGACAGCCAGCCAGCAACGCTGAGCCCAAAGCCAGGTGCCATGAAATGTTGAAATCTTAGTGCAAAAGGAGTGTGCAAACTGTAGGAGAACACATGTAAACAGAATGTATCTATACTGAGATGTTTTAAGTTCAGCCCTTTTTTTTTTACAGAAACAGACACTAACAAACCCTTACAATGCACCAGTTAAGAGTGTGTTTTAGTCTATCCAAAAATTCATTTAAGGGGGAAGGGGGATTAAGAGAAAGTACATGACAGCACAAGATAATTTCCCCAAGGCCTCCGGGCACTTCACCGACTCCACTTGTCCATTTGGTTTTGAAACAGGCGTGAACATATTATGGCACGACTTTAAACAGACAGGGCTTTAAAGATACCCCGAACAGCAGCCTTTAAAAGAGCTGGGGTTTGCAAGCCAGTCGGGTATGGCTTTTTACAATAAGCAGACTGTAAAAACAAATATGCCATTGATGTTAAAACAGTTATTTCCGATGCGAAATAAATAAACCGTGTGAAGCAGAACCCCCCCCCGATAGCTTCATCATTTCCTGATAAATGTTACTCATTTACTCCATGTTACTGGACTTGATGTGCAGCTCAAGAGGCCAGCGAGGTTTCCCCAATATCGAAAAAAATTACATTCACTGTGGTGTTTAAGGACGTTTAGTGTTATCCGAGCCCTTTCCAACAGCCTCTCGGCCGCCGCCGACACACACTGCACACGCTACGAGGACACCGTGTGGACAGGACGGTTACTGCACCTGGCTGTAACCTGCACTCCTGCAGCCCGTACAGAGCCAATACTTCTCGCTTAGCGCTCTAAAACCAACTACCGTTGTCCAACCAAAGGCACGTTCCAGCTTTTTTATTTTTAAATAATGATGTTTGTTAGCTGTGAACAGTTTGTTACGTCTAAATGCATCTTCTAAATATAAGATCTATAAGGCAATAGAGCAAAAAAAAAGAGACGATATTCTTAATAATTGGGTTTATCGCAAATAAATAAAATTGCAAAATACGATCTTTTGAATGTAGTTTAGGAGTGTTTTGAAATGGACTGGCAACTTCAAATATCCTAAGAATGTTGGGATCCAAGAGTGGGAACGTCTTCTTCTGTTACAGATCTTAAAGGACAACATCGATAATGCAAGACGATCCACTTTTTTTGTCTGCAATCTAATTAGCTGCACCTAAAAAAATGTATTAACAGTCCAAACACTGACAGAACACAGTGCCTGTGCTTGCATCCTTAAATGTAATTCCTTAAAGAACCTAATGACTGCCTGTAAAAACAACAGTGGTATAAAACTGATATAAAAGCCTCCAGATATTTTAGATTGAGATGTAGCACCAGACTCAGCCAAGACTAGAGACTCCTAGTTTAGCACGTGGACATCTTCCAATTAGCAATTAACCTAATTTAACATCCTGAGCTCTGGCACATAGTTGTTTTTAGTATATACTGAGCACCGATGACTCTTACAGAAACACTGTAATAAAAATAAACCCAGGACTTAAAAAACAAAAACATTTGGCCTAGTGCAATACATTTTCCCATTATTTTTGGCGTTAAAACAGGATTCTTTCAATACTCCCAGAGAAAATGTGCAACAGAAACTTAAAAACCATTGATCATTCTCCTGCCCTCTCCAGCAAGCTACAAAGACGACAATCCAGGTGGACGTCAGCAACACGCTTACCGAAGAGGACATTATTTTCTAAAAACACAATTGCGATGCGCTCTGACGTCTGTGTTCCTGTCTGTGATAAGGGTGTCAGCGTGGAGTTTAAGGCATCTGGCCTGATGGCCCGGCTCTTGTTCAAGTCCTGTTTCTCTCTCGGCGTCTCTCGTCATCCTGGATCTCACTCTTCAGACTGCAGCTTCTCTCTTCTGCCCAGAGAGGGGAACATTAGCTATTTTTTGGGAGCATGGAGTATAAACATCGTAAATATAATAGACCTTACTCCTGACAATCACTTTCAAGCAACAGAGCTCCTCAGGCCCTCGTACCCGAGCTCACTCGCAGGGAGGTCAGTTCTGGCCTGGTGGGTAGTGCGACGTCTGCTGTAGAGCCTGGAGACCACCAGAGCTCCTCACAATTTAACCCATTTTAACAAATCATTCACTAATTAGAACTTCTGGATACGAGCTCTGCAACCGGATAAGATTTTAAGTTTTCCGGACTTGAAGACGGCAACATTTTAGGATTTTTGGAGCAGAAAACAGACCGGTCAACTGAATGACACCGGTTAAAGGAAGCCAGTCAGCCGGTCTGGCCTCTGTCACGCCCATCAAGACAGCCACTGGAGAGCCCTGCTTCCCCACAGCGCTCCCAGCACATCTTACCCCGTTAGGACTCGCTCTCCATCAACACCCCTGTGCTCTGTCCTCCAGCTGAAAAGCACAAAAGCATTGAGAAAGTTCAGAACGGTAAGTTTAACTATTGCCCGTCAGCTACATGCACTCTGGAAATTCTTTCGGAAAGCACTTTTACAAAACATCCTGTGCCCCGACACCTCTCCTCCCCCAGTGTCTTCCCGACAGACTGCGGACGCACAGGAGGAAATCCTGTTCCCAGGAAGCCTGTCCAGCCTGGGCCGACCTTTCCTGCACAGTCACCGGAGGAAGACTGACGCCCGATCCCTCCCTCACACGGACAGTGCCAGAACCCGTACCCGTTTTGTGGCTGTCCGTGTCCAGGCCGTCCTCTGTCAAATGGGGATCGTTTCCCAGAAGTCGATTTTGGGATTCACTCAAGGGCCTTGTGGGGTGACACTGGCCATCCACACTGCTTCAGGGGAGAAGAATGGGCCAGGAGAAAGTAAGGTTCACGCTTGCTTTAAAGATTTACAATGAGGTGAAATGGAAGCGAGAGACCAACATCATTTTGAAATATTTTCGAGCCTCCAACATCCAGTCACATTCTCTTGCTGAACCTACCGCAGCACTGATTTACCTAAAGAAATGAACCTGTGCAAAATCAATAATCTTATTAATAATGTAATTAATTTTAAAATACTTTTGTCTAGGATATTAATTGGTGCAACATGGCATGAATATCAAAATGTCTCTCCCTCCAAAAACACGATAGCTACAGTACACTGCAGGCTCAAATTCAAACAAGTGCTTGTTAAAACATGTCTCACTGCCACCCAAAGACAAATGTCGAGTTAAAATTAGTCTAGCTTTTGGTTTTCTTTACAGGGTATTTGACCTTTGCTCTCCTGGTATTTCGCCAGATGACTGACTCCGACTGTACCTTTTAGCCGACTCAGGCTGGATGTCGAGGGCTGGCTGCTCCGGGTCAAGATTCACCAAGCGGGTGGGGTACGTCACTCCATCCCCCAAGCTGCGGGAGATGGGAGGAAAACTGGGATCAGTTCAGGGACCGTGGTCTGAACAGAAGAACTTGACAAGTGCTCTTTCTGCAGCATAAATTCAGTTCTGCAACTTTCGGGGGGGGTTCTTCCTGTGAAATGTGCTCTGGTGGTACTTGACAGTATTTAATTCCCCAAAACCTTCCTTCCAAACATTTTGCTTGTGAATGAATAACCCTGTACTCAGCAGAGTGCTATGACAACCCTAAAACAAAAACACCACACCCAACCATCTGGCTTCATAGCTGTGAATGTGCTTCTAACCCCAACACCCAGGGGAAAAACAAAAGAGACCAAATCAACAGTGAAGGGCACACCAGACCCTTCTCAGCCACTAACCTTGTAAAAACAGGCAGCAACCAGTATTTCTTTTCATCTCCAAACACCTCCTTTACGTTCTTGACGAATCCCAGGGAAAAGCCATTTTTATCCGGGCCATTCCTGAAGACAGGAGCTCGGAATGCCTCTGTCAGACAAAGAAACAGTCACAGGACCACTCCTTCCCAGAGCACAATAGCCTGTTCATTCCTGTGCTACAGAAACTACTGCTGTGGCTCGAATCACCCAGGCAGTGTGTGTGCGCAAGCGTATGTGGAGACTGGGCAGGCCAGCCTGGGCTCAGACTCCTTACTGGAGAAGCGCACGCCCCAGCAGTGCAGGTTTCAGTGGAATAACTGCAGATGGGAGATTTCGGGCTCTCCGAGGAGGCCGTGCTCTTGCAGACACCCCCCAGCTGGAAATAACCAAGTTACTTCAGGAAATTATGACTGGTGTCCTCTGTACGCTAGGGCCTGCGTCTGAAGCGGAGCAGCCACCCAGGTGGGGCTGCACTGGGCCCCCTCCTACACCAGAAACACTGTGGGATTATTTGGGATGAACAGCTCTGTACAAATAGCAGGAATTAATTACCATTCAGCAGAGAAAGTTCTTCGGATACGTTATAGACAATGTAACCTAAACCTCCAGCTTTGTTGTGAGTTCCATCATTCTCCCATCTTTCTGGGGGAGTTTTTCCCCCCTGTTTCGACAGCATCCATAAAGGAGCTCCCTTACCTATTGTGGATCTGTTTTTTCCAACAAGCCAAACATGGTAGCTGAAGAGCGACAGAATACTGATGAAGAACATGGCGGCCACAAAAAAGAGAAACAAGACATGGAATTTGGCGTGAGTGTCTGGAAGATCATTCTAAGAAGGAAAAAAGATTTAAAAAATGCTTATTAGTGTGCAGCTTTTAACAAGACCATACAAAGAGTCTCCAATAAGTGTAGAGATTTAAAAAAAACTGTAAAATGTTGGCAGTATTGCCCTTCTAACAGAAAGGGGATACTTGTACAGTTTACACAATTTCTAAGGTAGACAATAATGGTCAGGCATTCTACGCAGGAGAAAAGAACCTTTAGTAATATTTGAGATGTTCCAGGTACAGCTGGAATAAACCTTTTCAGAGGATGCTTCTCCTCCAGCGCCTAATGAGTTATACATCGACAAGTAATGCTTCTCCGACACTTCATTTTGGAACCAAAGGATGGCTATTAATTTTCTTGTTTTAAACATTTCATATTGTTTAATTTCTCAATACGTTTTAAAAAGCCCAATGGCATAGCCTGCTCATTCACAACCTTGACCTTGGACTGCAAACACCCCACAGTCTCAACTACAACGCCACAGCCTGAGCCCAGAGGCACACATTGCGAAATCACAAACACTGCAAGATGACTGGCATTGCCAAGTTTACCTTTGGACAATTCTCTGCGGATTTCCTCCGGCAAAGCTTTGTGCAAACAGAGACAGACTGTGTTAGATAAAGCAAAGCAGCTCAAAGGCACTGAATGGGGTGGAGGAGTGGAGAAGAAATGAGACATTTGGAGATGGACAGTGGCACTGCTAGTGGAAGGAAGGGCAGTCACAACCAAGCACAGCAGGCATTCACGTGCCAGGAGCTACTGCGGCTATGTCACAATGAGAAGCAAAGTCACATGGCGTCCAATTAAAGGCTCTCCGGTACCAGGTAAGAGAGCAGCAGGCATGAGCAACTGTTTCTCTCTCTCAGATTTCATTAAGTACCCAAGAACACCGAGACCAAAAGAAACGGCAAGTATAAATCACAGTGCTGGTAGGGACACAGACAGTGTTAGGTGCTGGGATCTGTTTCATCATTCATTCACTGTGCCAGCCTCTTCGGGTGCAAGGTGCCACTTTAATCCTGAACTGTATTAAGTGCAGTTCTGGCTGTGGTGCGTCTTTGTATTCACCAGAGTACTTATTAATGGAGTCTGGCTACTCACTGATGGGTAAAAACCTATAGCCTAATCAATAGCTAAATACATCTGCTGAAGTAAAAAAAATAAACAGTATGAACTTGAAAGGGTGTTTCTAAGAACTTTCTTTAACATGCTCCTCAAAAACACATAAAACAGGATAAGAAAAAGCACAGCAGTCCTGGGATTTATGATACTGCTAAAGCAAACAATTTCAATGGTATTAATTCCACAGAAAAACCACGTTCTTAAATCTACAACAAGGAGGAGGCATTAAAATGCAAATCCGAGTATGCTTCACGTGGTCCCGCTAGATTCACTGCCCTGTAGGTCTCAGAGAGCAGGTTTAACTCCTGCAACCTCTGTTCTGTATATCCGGGTTTCTTTCACATTATCATTTTAAAAGGGAATGTAGAGTACTATACACCAGCCAAGGTAAGGTCTGCGTCTAACCCTGCGAATCACTCCTGTTGAAGCACAGCTAACTGAATTAGAGAAAGTCAGCGTGTACGATGCGCAGTGATTCAGGTGCACTTCATACTCGGGTCCCAGTGGCTACAGCACTGGAGGCATGAGCAGCAGCAAGGGCTAAAGGAGCTGACGGACAGGTGGAGGGAGATGTCTGGCGATGTTATCTTTTAGCCTCGAAGGTCTGTTACTACTGTATCAGGACTCCCACCCAGGACTCATCAGATTAAGATCTGGACAGTGCAAGTGATTTTAACAGACTGGAAGTGAACGGTCACAGTAGTGTGGAGGAGCAGCCAGAGTTCTGGATCTGAAACAGGCAGGGCGATCAAATCCCAGGTGGAGCACGGCTACGCTACCCTTGAACAAGGTACTAAGGTCAGACTTCTCCAGTAAGATGCACGGCTGTATGAATGGGTAGAGACAAACGATTGTCAGAGTAGAGTTAACCTTTGCATGCTGACACAGTGTCCCACTCTAACATCAAGAAATGGAAGTTGCTTTCTGGATAAAACATTTGTTCAATTAAAAAAATAAATATATACATGAACTTACGGTCCAGAATTTAATGAAATACTGCAGAACGGTGGCAGCAATGAATAAACAGTACACCAGCGAATAGCCCAGAAACAGGATGAAGTATTTATAGTTTGAAAATCCCACGCAGTTGTTCACCCTGAAACAACGATACATAGTATTAAAAAAATATTAAATTTGTGTGTTTAGGCACAGAAGAAACATACGATGAATAATGTGTCTGTTCAATTTCCAGCTGGCACTGAGTGTAATGTGGAAATCCTGAAGTACTGCATAAATACGTCCTTAGCCAAGGCAACGGTGCAAAGTTCTGCAATTGACAGACCAGGAAAATACACCAGCATTAACAGCATGAGGAAACGCAGTACAAAGTGTCTCTGGTAGAAATCTTCAAAGAAGAGGGAATCTGAGAAAAAACAACTCACCAAGGACAATGATGGTCCATTTTCAGAACACACCTATTGCAAAAAGAAGGGCTCGAAGTTAATACAAAAATTACACAGTGGCTTTGATTCAGGGGGGAACAAAGACGACACTGTATGGCCAGATGTAATATGCTGCAAATACATTAGGCACTGCATTTCATTCTACTACGCAGACGCTACAGAAACCAGTCAGACTTCATTCAACTTGCATATAGACCAAGATCCCCCCGGACTTTGCCCTCCTCATTTTAAAACTATTTCAGGCCTGAAACTAACTTTCACCATTTAAATAAATATTCTAGCCATGTTCCTCAAGCTCATGGATCCCTGGAACTACCAAGAGTGCGGACACCGATGGCTTTCAAGGGCGAGGTCCCAGGAACCTTGATCCTGTTTTATCAGACACGATCACTAAGAGCAAAACGTCCTGCTGAAAGACAGCAAAACAACTTACATGTCACAGGCCGAGCAGTGATGGCATCTGTCAGGTTTAATCACCTGGCACCGGTCGCAGTACCTAATGGCTGGATGAGAATGGGTGAATCAGTCAAGCTGACATTAAACCTTGCAGTATACATTCAAGCACTCACATGTAAGGAAGGCCTTTACTACGCTGAGGTTGCTAAACATTTCTGCCAGTCGGGCCAAAGTCAACTGCACAGTGCCAGACGAGGAGCCCTAGTCCCGCTCGGTGCAGCTCGGGGCTGAGTGGAAGTGACCGAGCCGTAACGCGCGATCACGAGACCCTGCCCGCTTCAGAGGACACACCAGAAAAACAGCCCCTGATCACGAAAGAGCCCCAGAGACGAGCAGCAAGCACGCGCGCCGCTGTCCCCCAGAGCGCTGCGGAGGAGAGGAGAGGAGGCTGCTCACCACCAGTGCCAGTCCTGGTGTAGAGAGGCAGGTCCTTAGCTGCTCTTCTGAGAATCTCCTGCTGCGACTCGGGCCTCTCTTCTCGCTCGTACTGCTCCTTATCGGATTTGGACAGGGAGAACTGCGAAGGCGAAAACAGTGTTTCACTGTCAAACCCATCACCCAGTGCACAGTCTGCAAGAACATCTGCTGGGCTAAGACATTTGTGCATCAAGAGAACGGTTCTCTGAGCTTCCCGAGTGTTTGTGGATTAATATTTGGCCATCTGAAACTGCTGACAGCGATGTGATTTACAGGGTTTTTACCACTGGTTATTATCTACTGTATATTATATAGTACCACTGAGAATTCTGAAATTCTTTACAACATATGAAGTGTGCTCACACCAACACCCTTTATATATACTGGTTCAAGGGAATCTACACCCTCCAGTATGTCTATAACCATAACATCACTGGGATTACATGCACAATCTGGAGAATGCCAGGGGTGAAAAGCTGGAAGGACCATAGCAATATTTTGGGCATTAATAAAGTAAAGCACTCAGCGACAAGCATGGTAATCCTGGTTCTACGAGAGGACCGAGGCAGAATCCCATCAGACTACACCTGCAGCCTGGGGCAGAGCACAGATGTACAGCTTCCAATGGCAGCTCCTCACTGCTGGCCTGTAGCGTCACAGGAAAAGCCTTGCTGACAACAGGCATTACTCTGTTTAACATCGGCCACGTCTGTTTAATAAAATATCAGCAAACCTTCTACAGAAAAAGGTAATTTTCCTGATGATAGCAACTGATTAATGGTCCTATCATAAGCAAAAGGTTTCCTTTGTTGCTCAGTAAATATACCGTAAAAGAAGACGGGTTACCTCTTTGGATGGGTTTGCTGGCGTTGTGAAAATGGTCTTCCAGTAGGACCACACGAACATGACGAACGACAGGTGAAATATCACCATGTAGACAACTGCAGAAAAGACACAGGCAGACCCGCTCAATCTAGGCAGTCGAAGGCAAAATAAACTCCAATCAAATGAGTAAGTGTTGAAACTGGGTATGAGAACATCCGCTTAAGGATCATACATGCCGGACAAATGCAAAGGAATGCATTGTTTCAAAAAAATGAAAGTTAAGGGAAAAACTACCGATATATTCCTAATCGATATGGAACAGGAATAAAAACAACTATCCTGACAGTGGAAAAAAAACAGTAATGCATTGAAAACACCAGCTAAACCAGTGGCGGCATTCTTCCAGCCTCGAGGCCAGCGCTCGGGCTAGACTGGTCTGTCATCACCTGCTGCACCTCAGCTGACGAGGAAAGAGCTTGAGATCTGCACTTACTCTTTTCACCAGGATTCTTGATTGTAACTGGAAAAGAAAAGAAAAGGAAAAGCGCGTCAGCACTTCCAGGTGTTTCAGGAGTCGCCCCGAAGCGGACAGCCCATTTCTTCACGGATCACACAGCAGATCCCCGACCTGTCATGTTATTCAATGGAAATCCTACAATCAGATCTCACTACCTGTGACAACGCCTGATCAACACTATTCATAATGATGGGAGTCATGGACTCTTAAAGATGTCTCCCAGTCCATTATATATATATACGTTTCCCCCCCAAACAAAGAGAAGACATGATCAAATAAAATGGACTATTTTAATCTAATGACATTTTTTCTCTGATGCCATTAGCTGAATAATCTCTAAGCATTAATTGTTTTTTTCCCCCCTCAACAACAAAAAAACACTTTAAATACAGAGCCACACTTAGAAAAGCTACAACACACACACAGATCAAACACCTCCTATAGCCTGCTCTTCCAGTGAGCCTCCCCCCCTGGGGATCAAGCTGTTCTTTCATGCGGTCTCACTCCCGCCGGTCCCCTCATCACAGCTCTGAATGGACTGGTAGACTTCCTGCCCTTCAGGAGACAGAGCACTTGTGGCTTTGAGCTCTAGTCCCTTATTCCCGCTCAGGCTGTACTTCCCCAAGCCTCTTGTCAACAGGACCCACTGCGCTGCCCCTCTGACAGAAACCGGCTCACGCTAATATCGCCAGACATCACACAGAGGAACGCAGAACTTTACTCAACTTCACCTGCAGATCCTGTAATGGCAGACGCACTGCATCACCCCTTGGAGAGATAATTCCTACTGGTCATGCACCGGCTTTTATAAAGACATAATCCCTCATGACAGGCCGCTGGATTACTGGACCCAAGCCGAATGAGAGGGGATCAATACTATTAAAATCAATAAGGAAAAACTTTGCTGCCAAGCTAAGATACTATTATAGAATCATTTCATAGACGTATAACTGCTAGATCGCCCTGTGGTTGTGTTAATGCGTCAACTTCACTGTACAACACGCGACAGGACCTTCAGCGAATTTTAAGACTCGCATTTCCACACATGCGGCTGAAGTCGCTCTGCTCTGCAGTGCAAACGGACAGCCCTCCCTGTTGTCAAGCGAAGGGATGGAGTTAACGAGCTGACGCCCGAGTCTCCGGCAAGAGCTCCTTCGGACTGTGAATTTCCACAGTCGCCGTCACCCGCGGCCTCACTGCCAGCGGGGCGAGTTTCCCGGTCCACGCAGGGAGCTCCAGCTCTTCCCACCACGGGCGTGTGAGGATGAACGCGTTTGTACACGACAGTTACACCCCCCCCCCCCCAAAAAAAAAGGGTCTCCCCAGCGGAGGGGCTTTCCAGGAACCCCCCTCGCCCATGTGACTGCCATACACCCTCATCAACAGCCTCGCACCCTTCTAACTGCCGTGCGACTGGCGTGTAAAACGTCTAACACAGTCCGAGCCGGTAGAGGAGGTGCAGACCATCATCCTGATTAACCTGGCGAGAGCCTGAGACAGTGAACGCCTCCCACCCGAGGTCAGGGGGGGCGCAGCGGACCAGCCGCAGGACCTGCACACCGGAGGAGGGCACCGAGAGGGCAACCCAGGGCGATGCGTGGCGCCCTGAAGCCGAAAGCAACAGAAGAGCTCGACTAGCAGGGCTACTGCAGCTCGTTTGCAACATCGGTAGCTGGTAAAATCCGCTGATAAAAACAGTTACAGTACTGTACCTCCATTTAGACATACATTACCATTACGAATGCCCCGCACTTAAAACCCAAAGTTGCACAAGACCTAAATCGTCCTTTCAGCACGCGTTTGTGTGTGCGTGTGTGTGTAAACTGCACATAGCCGAGATTAAATTAATACAAAGGCACAGATTAATACAACACGAAAAACTGCCATCAAGAATAAACGAACCACGTCGATCTGTACATATATAACCTTTTTCACCAACGAAAAAAACCCCAACACAAGGCTGCAGAAAAGCAAGGATTCGTCCCTACATAAATATGTTTGAAGTATTATCTGAGACACTTGGCCAGGCGAGTTTCTAAAGCCAAGGAGCCGTCTGTCTCACTGGAAGCACTTCCTACTCTCACACCCCGCCTTTCCCAATAACTGTCGCTCCCGGGGGCTCCGCCGGCAAAAGAGGAGTTGACTCACAGATGCACAGCTCCACGACATAGGCGTAATAGGACCAGCAGACAACCAGGGCGATAAAAACAACGGGAATCCAGGCTAACACCCTCTGACAGCATCTCAGGACGTGCGAAGGCGCCATCTTTAATCCCAGCCCGCAGGAGGAAGCGGCTGGAGTGACGTCACGGCCCCGCCCCTCGCCCGGCTGCCACCGGGGCGGTCGAGAGACCTGCAGGGACGATGCGCGGGCATTGCACGAATTCGCAATTCGCACAGACGTTTGACGTTCCGTTATGCGTATTGCTCATTTCAGCAAGCTAACTGGTGTAATACTGTCCCGCTTGAGAGCCGCGTCCCTGTGAAACTGCCCCTATTCTCACAGCCCCGGGTCTGGACTGGGTTGTTTCTTAGTTTTTGTGCATAAATTGAACTGAGAAACAAATGTCGATAAAATGTTGTCTCCATTTGTATATTAATATGTGCAAAATGCATATATATCACGTGATATATACTTCGTCAGAGTGTCATAATGGAGTGTTTTAGAAGAACAGCGGTTGTAGTGTTTGACGCCTTGGCAGGAGAGATCACTCCCAAATCTCTGCCAGTGCAGACCTGACCTGCAGCTCCGGGCCTGCGGACCCGCCCATCTCCAGAACCCGACTTCACACCAGTCTCATCATCAGCCTGTCTTCCGGCTCTTTCCGTTAGAAAATCAATTTCAGCTGGAGCCGTGACCGTTTTGTATTTTCATCTGCGCTGTATCACAAATACAGCGCGTGGTATTGCGGCGAGTGTGGTCAAATTTGGCCGAATACAGTGTAATAGATTTAACATTGTCAACACGAATCCCTTTGTTTCGTACATTGTAAGCGTTCATGAACTCAAAAGAATTTAGGTTTTATTTTTTGTAGATACACATCATAAAAATATTCTGTCGGAAAAAAATAAACGTCATTAAACGTATTATTGAATTAACAATACATTTTTGAGTAACCAGGTTCTTGTTTACCATCTGTCCCGAGTCCTGCAGGAGGTAACAAGAACTAATGTCCAGCAATGACAGAGCTCTTCCATACTGAGGATAATATATCACCGCACAACTGCTTTGTCTGCACCAGACTGAGAGCAGGGCTCATCAGCGGAGCACCCAGGGATGGATTTCCAGCTCTCAGATGGTTTTAGCAAATTAAAACCAGGATTGTGTGTGATCAGAGTAACTCCTGCTCTAGAGGACTGTGTTGATCAGCACATTCCACACACACACACACACACACAGACAGCGTTGTCAAGCACTGCCTTCGTGAAACGGTCCGTCTCCACAACTGTTACCACAACAAAGAGCACGTCACTCACTATTCTGTAAGAAAGTGCTTTATTGATTACGTTGATGCTGTTCAAATACCAAAACCCTGATTATTACAAACAAAACCAGAACGCTAGCACCCCGTAATACGATTGGAAAACAAGACCACTGTCATAAAAAATACAAAATAAACACTTGGCACAAAAAAAGCAGTAAACAGTTTCGGAGTTTTTGACTTAGTCGTGGTTTTGAAACACAGAAAAGCTTCCTCTCGCTGTGGGAACTGCGCTGTGCGGAACGGGGCTCCTCTCCGGTGGACACTGGGGGTTTTCCCACGCGCAGCCTCCTGCGGTTCCCCCTGCACTGGGTCACTTCACGCTGGATCACGCATCCAGAGCGGGGAAGAGCAGCAGGCTGGCACACTGCCCGCTGCCTGTGTTTAGTGCTGCAGTTGGCCTTTCCGAATTCCGAACGGAGGGGAATTTAATTTGAATGATTATGCGCACAACTCAGTAACAATGCCATGATAGTTCCTAGTTTCTACTGTACTTATAGTATGTGACCTTTTAACTGCAAAGTTTTCAATTTAGCTTGAAACTTTAGCTACTGTATGACATGAAGAGATGGGGAAGGATACAGGCAGGTGGAGGGACGTTTCTTAATGAAGTATGAAGACACAATAACCTCTTTTCCATGTAATACCTGAGGTCTCCCATCTAGGTAAAAAGTAAGGGGTGTCTCATGGGTTTCCTGGTCTTTTAGAGTCCCTGTATTAACACTCATCTTCTCCTCCTGTGTGCCCTAAATGTTCATTAATGTTAGATATGAAAAGGTTCAAATATGACATCAAATTAGAGATCAAGTTACTTCATTTCCTTTTGCACATACCCAGAGGCAAATATTTTAATTTACCATCTCCACACAATTAGAATTTAAATGACAATTCCCGCCCAATGCCCCTTTGAGAACACGAGTAATCAGAAGTAAGAGCAGCTGGTACACGCGATGGGATCAGAGATGGAATGAGCTGTCGTCTGGGGAAAAAATAATTTCTCCGTGTTAATGTACTAAGTAAATGGCTCCATTTTCAGGTTCAGGGTCTCTTGTGCAATCTTATTTACTGCTTTGTAGGTTCTATTACAGTATACGTAACTCCAGTCATGCCCTAACACTTGAGCTCATATTGTAGCATTACACACTCTCTCATCTTACAACCAGTGTCCAACGCAAAGGACTGAGTGATGAGCAGGAAAAGACCCCCATGAATCCGCAGCAAGTACACTGGAATGCTGCAGTCTTAAAACAAGTCTTTTTAGACAGGACCTTACCCAATAGCAAAACAAAGGGTTTATTCACAATAACTGACTGGTTAAAAGGGAAGGCCCTCCACTCATTATCAGAGAGTCACTTGCTCCTGGAGAGAGCTAAGGCAGTCTGGTCTGGTCCGGGAAGTGGACGGCACAAGGTGGGACTGCACCCAGGACAGGACTCCCGTTCAGCGCAGGGCCCGCACTACACAGGCACAGTTTAAAGTGAAACCCGCCAACATGCCTTCACAAGATGGGAGGCAGCCAGAGGACCTGAAGAACAAGAGGGAGCATGCAGGCTCCACACAGAAGGAGCCCCAGGCCAGAATCAAACCCCGAATCCGAGAGCTGCGCGGACCGCCATGCCGATGTGCCCCGCTCACGCGTGCCATGTCAGCTCTCGTCGCTGTATCAAACCAATGACACAAGAAAGTGTCCATACCAAAGCAAAGTTGCAGGATTGAAAAAAGAAAAAGGTGCAAAACGTATCACGCCCCCCATTCCACATCCCCAGCATGCAGCAGTGCAGAAGCCCATGTGACTGGCGGCTGTCAGAAGGGGCTCCGGCCACTCTGTCCCAGAGCCTCCTGCGCGGCCTTCAGGGTCTCCCTCTTTACGCACTTCCAGTAGCCCTGCACACCCTGCTGCGGCTGCACCTGCGCAGAAGAGAACATCAACTCATCTGCACAGCCTGCTGCGGCTGCACCTGCGCAGAGGAGAACATCAACTCATCTGCACAGCCTGCTGTGGCTGCACCTGCGCAGAGGAGAACATCAACTCATCTGCACAGCCTGCTGCGGCTGCACCTGCGCAGAGGAGAACATCAACTCATCTGCACAGCCTGCTGTGGCTGCACCTGCGCAGAGGAGAACATCAAGTCCCTCCAACACTGTAGTGTTTTGCTTACTGCTCTCATTCACTGGGAACACACACCATCAGGCTGTTTCCATCTCTGCTGTAATTTCATTTTGCCTGGTGCGGCATTTGCATTAACCCCCCCGCTACCTTGTGCTGACCTTACTGTTGTTTGATTCATATATCCTGTTGTACACAGGGTACATGATTGTTCCTTCTGCTTGCCTCATGCAAATTTCATGCACGCATTAAGTTGCCTTGGATAAGGCTGTTTACTAAGCAAATGAATAACAATGATGGAAAGCTGTTCTCTTGCACAAATTTCCATGTGATTGGACAGTTTGGTTTTAAATTCCAACAGGCCAAAATAATCCTCATGGCTTCTAAACTGCAGGTATTCCACAATACAGAGCTTGTCGGCAATCTTCAGATTGACTGCAACTTCACACATTCTGACATTCTGACACAGGTAAATGCACTTCCTCTGTAGTTGACACAGAAAGGAAGTTGTCACTGTGTGGGAATAGAAACACATCTATCATAACCTCCATAAACCTTTCTGATGCTCTCTGCGAGTCTCTGGATTCTTGTCCCCCTCAACTTACCTTCAACCCTCGCAGAATCCTGTCTTTCATCACTCCCAGGAATTCCTTATGACTGAGGCAGTTATCACCGTCCAGGTCAAATATCTTGAAAACAGTGTCCAGAACATTTTCCGAAAGCTTGTGTCCTGTTGCGATGCTGACGGCTCTTTTGAATTCCGCTACAGAAATAAAACAAACATTGAGATTGTTTTCCTGGTGTGCATTATTGGACAGCCTATCCAGTATAATAATACAAACAACCTTTTGTACAAAAAAGCCCGAACATTATGTATACTGTTTGAAGAGATGGGCATCTGAACTGGCTACCCATGGATACAAAGGGACTTGTTTTCTCGTCGGGACCAAGACTTCAGTTCAGTGCTGGTGTGCGTGAAGACAGGCTTGCAAAAGGAAAGTCGAGCTGCTTAAACAACTCATAGAAAAGTTACCCATTCCAATAGGGCGGTTCGTTTCACTGATCATTTTCACTGTGAAGGCAAAGTCCTCTATGTTGTTTGTGAACAGACAGAACGACTTGAACTCTTCAAAAGTGATGCTCTGGAAGAAAAACAGGAGCAAAGGAGCAAAATCAACCGAAATGTTAAGAAAACTGCAAATACAATCTACTGTTTTCATGAGAATGTCACCTTTCAATGGCAATCTAAATGCTGCTTCTAGCTTTTTAACTCCATGCTTCATCGGTTGTAAAATCAATCTTACAGACAAAGTTAAGTTTTTTTGTACAAAGACACTTCCAGAAGACCAGTTATCCGCACCAGACTACACTTGTCACCAGACACCCATTACGGCAACAAAATAAACCTGCAGTTCACATCACCGGCCTTAAATAAACAGTGATCTGCAGCCCGAACGCTCCGAGCGGAGTGAATGTCCGTCCGTCTGCGCAGCTCTGACCTGGCCAGGCGGTATCCTCTTCCTCATGTTTTCCCAGTAGGCCTCGTTGTTCTCCTCGTTGGTGTAGTGCAAGAGCCACTCGGCAAAGTCCTCTCTCCGCATGGTGTCCATGCCCTTGGAGAACTGCAGGAATTCCATCTCCTGCACTTCTGCCTGCAGGTCTTCCATGAACCTGGGACAGGAAGGAAACTGCTCAGGCCATATACAGTAAGGACAATTTCCCTCCTGAAGCTCCTGGGCTATAGGTGTGCTGCACAACGAACGGAGCGCAATCAGTACGCCAGTAAGAGACACGGCGCCACTGTTTGAAATGGTAGTTATACCTGGACATGTTCTGGGAATCTATATCAGCACATAGAGTGTTACACCCTACTGCGGCTGCGCCTGCACAGAGGAGAACATTAACCCCTCTGCACAGCCCTGCAGCTGCTGCGCCTGCGCAGAGGAGAACATTAACCCCTCTGCACAGCCCTGCAGCTGCTGCGCCTGCACAGAGGAGAACATTAACCCCTCTACATGCCTTGCTGCAGCATGCAGGCTCCTGGGCTATAGGTGTACTGTACACCAAACAGACTTCAATCAGTACGCTAGTAAAGAGACACAGTGCCACTGTTTGAAATAGAAGTTATACTTGGACATGTACTGGGAAGCTTACCATCACATTAAGCCACCTGTCTTCTTCACCTGTTGCGAGATGAGAACAGGAAGCCGAAATTGTCACGGATATTTGTCAGGCCGCTAATTTATGAGTTAAGATAAGTTAGAAAACACTATTTGAATTTTGTATGGAAGAGTTTTCTGCTCTTTATTTAAAAAATGATTGTTAAACTTAACACAATGTAAATCCTTCCTGAATACAGTATGGTCCTCATTAACTGGGGATTTTTATGCAAATGGCTGCTATTCTTAATTGTATGTCAGCACCTACAAGAGCTGCAAGAAATTTTGAGCAACATGAGCACAATATTCGTCTCATCAATATTTCTAAATTTAAGAGCATAAAGTTTGCAAATGAGAGGAGGTCTCTACCTTGTTGGCTTTATGGTAGCTAATTTATCTCATGCATCCTTTTAATGAAAGGAACAAGGGTATCATCCTCAATAGTGGGTAGAGTGTTCCAAACCATCATAACCTTTTGTGTAAAAATGGGACTTCTGCCTTTAGTTTTAAATTCACTTCTACATAGTTTTGATTCATCTTTCTCTGTTGGTTCTAACAAAGTCCAGTGGTTTGGTTTGGTATTTTTTATTATTACTGGCAGAGGTCTCTTGCTTTGTTAGATAATGCATCAAAACAGAACTTCAAATTAAATAGCTTTAATATTTAATATACTTTTCATATTTAAAGTCCACAATGTAGCTGACAGTGTCAGGTTGAAGTAGTTCAGGTAGGGAGCTGCGTCAGCATGCGTAGGCTGCAAAGGAACAAGTAATAGGTTTATTCCCTGCTGAAAAGAGAAGAAAGAAAAACACAATGTTTTGACTGTGGAGCCTTCTTCCTGTGTAAGGCTCCACAGCCGAAACGTTGCGTTTTCTTTCTTCTCTTTTCACCATGGAATAAACCTATTACTTGTCCCTTGACGGTGTTAGGGTATGGTTTACAGCAGTTCCAAGTCACTTCAACTCATTGCATTACCATGGTTCTAGCAGCAGAGGGCGCCAGAGGCTAATCTATTAAAAAAAAAGATGCACTTGAAACTTTTTTACAAGTGCATTATTTTTTGTTGAACCTCAGACACTCATGTGTACCACAATTTGATGTCATGCTGCCCTGCAATCACACAGGTTACCGTTTGAAGAGCCAGCACGGACCTGCCCTGCCACACCAGTGCGAGATAACGGATTGCAGCCATGTCGCTGGGCTCTGCCACTGCAGTGGCGTATCTGGCCAACATCTGGACGGTCAAGCACTGTGTGCGCCCCGAGTGGCGCCCATGCTATGCGCTCCACAGATGAAACGGGATGAAAACAACGGGTACGTGCCGAGAAACAGATGGGCGAATGTGGAGTGTGACTAGCACAGGTGGTGCGCCCCCTCACGCTCCCCATCCTCCAGTCTGCCGGACCCGGACCGGGCAGGGGAGCGCAGACCGGCATCACGACCTGGCCGCCTGCGCAGACCGGGAGCCACATCGCTGGTGCAGACAGCAGCCCGCTCGTGAGCCAGGCTTCTGGGCACTCCTCTGGGGGGGGCCACAGCATGGAGACTGGGGCGTGGGCCAGATCGCCGTGCTCCAGCCAGGTGGTCTGCCTATCTGGCCAAGCAAAACTGACTTGGCCAAGACTCGTCAGGGCCTGAAGGTGTTCGCAATGCTTAGCCAATGGACTTCAGAGGGCTGTGCAACTGTGCATCAGGATTTTACTTCCCTGCACAGACGGAGGAAGAACTACAGGAACCCGACTGAGATTAAAGCAACAACACCGCACATCTACAGTTTTTTTTTCTGTTGCTGTAAATAAATACTGCTCAAAAAAGAGCTCTAGCAAATACTGGTCAATCCATAAAACTGAATGAAAATATACATTTCAATGTTGCAGAAAAAAGATTTGAAGAAGTTTCCTATAAAGCTGTCAAGGTGTGACGCGTGTAGGAAAGCATGCGGCTGAATTTATTTTCTAACAGTTAAAAGTTCACGATGAAGTGTATCTTTTTATAAACTACAGCACATAACCTTCAAACGACATCGAGTCTCTGGCAACTGGCAAGGTTAAGAACTCTCTTGAATCCCTGCATCACAATTCAGCGGTTAATTCAAAGTCTGAAAAAGAAGCCTTTTAAAAAACAAGCTCTGAATGCATACACTGCTTAAAATGTAATTGAGATTAAAATGGATTTTTAACAATTCCATCTGACAAAAAAAAACAACAAATCTCAGTAAAGGATCTAACCCTTCCCTGACAGTGATACATGCCTGTGGCGCTCATTAGTCACTCATCTCTTGTAAAAACAGCAAGGCCTCTTTAATCAGGAGCCAGCGATGGCTTTCCTGGGCAAAGCAAAGTGCTGTCAGTGCACAACAGATAGAAATCACATCTTCCACCAACAATGGGAACCAAGACATGATGTGCTTGATTTACTAACAAATAAAATCAAGTGAAAAGCGATATCTGTGCCTGGGTTAAAAAGTCACCGGAGCCTTTATTCTGCGCTGAAGATACAGAACAAACTTCACTATCGAGAAGCAACTTAAATGGAGTGTACACATGTCGGGGGGGGGGGGTGAAGCATTCCAATGCAATTAAAGGAAAAAAAAAGCTTTGTCAGTTTGTTGAAAAATCATCTGCATCACCCGAGAGGCCTGAGAAGTGAGGCTCTGACTAGCTGGGCCTCCCTCTCACCGTGGTAGGTAAACCTCCTTTTGTGCACTTCAGTCCTCCTGAGAAGCACAGCGTCTCTACAGCACAACCAGGACAGGATACAGCACTCTTCATTGGAAAAGGTCATGTGTTTACATTTCCTCAAATTCCACAGGCTAAGTCTAGTATATCTTATTCATATTAAATTGAAGAATAATTTTAATTACACAGACCTTAACTGAGAGAGCACAGTTATCCTGACTTGAGTTCAACCTTTAATTGAACTTTAATTCAATTAACGTGAAACCGGGTCCGTTTCTAAAATTCTGCTTCTGAAAATGGGATTAAATCATTATCAAGTCTCGAGGTCATTAAAATCCCAGAGATTTTTTCAAAAACAGTAGGGGTGTTAACCCTGGTGTCCTGGCCAAATTTCCCCCGTCCTTTTCCTCCTAATAATCCCGATCTCCGAACTGGCTTCATCACTCTGCTCTCCTCCCCACTGAGAGCTGGTGTGTGGGGAGGGGACTGGAGCGTCATCCAGGTGGGGCTATACTGGTGGAGGGGATCCCCATTACCTGTAAAGAGCTTTGAGTGGAGTGTCCAGAGAAGCGCTGTATAAGTGTAAGTTGTTATTATTATTATACAGGACAGCCCAGGTGTACAGGATGCAGCATTACCTGCAAAAGTCCTTGTACTGGAGCTTCTGGTTTCCAGTCCTCCCGAAGAAGTACGCCTGCAGAGTTGTGTACACTTCATCGCCGACCTCAGCACCAGACTTCTGAAGAAAAAAAAACGCACCAGTCTGACCCAGCTCTGCTCCACACTGCCACCAGCACCCTGCAAGCAGCTGCACTTCAGTGTCATCACTCTGCCCCTGTGGGATACCGAGCTCAGCTGGGGGTGTGTTGTGTTGTGTTGTGTTGCGGGAGCTATCTGCACTTGTACAAAGATGGCATGGCCTTCACAGCGCCTGCTGGATTTCCAGAGCTTTCAAACTCTCCAGCTCACAGCGCTTTGACTGCAGTCTGTCTAATTCTGTGTACCGCACATGCCAAGAGAAAATATTTTAATAGGATATAATCTTTTCTAATTAGAGGAGCTGCCAATATTGTTAAGAGTATAGGATTGCACACAGCGGTACGAGAAAGACAGCTTTTCAATTTTCCACCTCATTCTAGCAAGCCTCGGAAGCAAAGCCATTCAGAGTTTTCCGGCCTCGGCTGGCCGGAGCCCCGGAGACAGCGTGCCGTGTTTCATGTGGTGCTGTGGGTTTTTACTGCTTAACACTCTTCTCCAGATTCAGCAGGAAAACCCACAAAAGTGAGGCGGGACCTGTCAGTAATTATTAAACTGAATAATGCAAAGGCAACCCCTGCCCTACCCAGCACACCGCGGATGTCAGATTGCCTTGCTTTAGCCTGCTCTGCCATGAATTTTCAGATCTGCAGGTGGTGACAATTTAAATATCAGGTCTCCTTCTTTTACAAAACTGAACATAAAACCATCTAGGATAGCGCCAAATGCTGAGCTGCTCCCAGTGCTGTCAGGAGCCCAGTGTGACCCCCGGTGCATTAACCGCTGAAACGGAGAGCTGTCTGGCGGAGTCTACAGGTCGAGTGGTCAGTCACATGGGCACACACACGGGCATGTGCAGCCCCCATTGACAGGCGCGCCCCCCCTGCTCAATGTAGATCAGAGAATGACAAGCCTGAGCAAGTTTTTAATTCTGTAACGAGGGCATCTTGGGGACTAGGTGAGGCTCACAACCTTAATGAAACCGAGAGCTGGCAGGGAGTGGCTCACACCTGGAAATCCATGACAAGCGAAAACTGGGCTTTGTCCGTGCAGTCTGATCTTCCGTGTGCGGCGGGGGGCTGCGCGCTGGGATCTTGTCACAATGCATTCTGAGGCACCCAGCCGCTCCCTGCCCCTCTCCACAGGGGCCGGGGGTCCTCACCCCACCCACCTGCCTTGAGCTGGACCGGCCCACGCGCCCTGCGGCACGGCGAGAACAGTGCGCCGCCTCCGGCAGTATCCCGCAAGTTCTTACCGGGTCCGGTGCTCGTCGGATCACGAGAGGGGAAAGGGAGGCTGGCGGAGTGCAAACCTGGGGTCTCGGGTGGTCTCCAGTGGGTTCGCAATGACAGAGTGTGACAGTCAGGGCCCGCGAGGCCAGGCCTCCCCCAGATGAGTCCCTGCCTGTACTTCAAACCCCTACCTGACCGCAACAGGTTCCTCCTTTCACCTCACAATATCACCATCCTTTCAAATAAGCTGTGGAAACACTTTTCAGTATAAATAGGCAGGGGTCCATGACTCCAAACATCAGGAGCATTTGCCAAGTGTCTCATTAACAGGATTCCCCCTCTGGAATGATGTTAAGAAACACTTTGATCTTGGAAGATTCTGCTGTTCCTGGCCTGGCCTTGATTTGGAGCATGTCTGAATTTCAACAATGAAATCGTTTTTCTCTTATTTACAATCTGCCAATAAAGCACATTGTAAAAGCATCTACCGCAGAACAAATGCTAGTGTAAACTGACAGAATGTGAAATCAGCACTGCTTTTCAGATGTTTGTAGGTTCTGTCAATGGAGCTGGAAGTATATTTAGATCTGAAAAATCTGAAAATAACTGTGTGTAATCTTTACCGTTTCAAATTTGATTCTATGCATGAAACTAAGATTTCACACTCTGAACCACTGAGAAAAATCTGTAGAACACATTTTCTTTTAATAGTTTAGACTCTGGTTTATGCACAAAAACAATTTCCTGCATCGATCAGAGATCTGTAGTGATTTTTCTTAAGACCTTTAAACAGTTTTTGTAGTTTTCTTAATGCAATATCTAATGTTTAACAATTTTAATTTCTTCATCAAGTAACAAAGTCACCTTTTAATTCAAGAGATTCACACAGAAATGTTGGATTGGTATTCTAGACAACTTGCACCTAGTCTGATTTCCTTTCCTAGCATGTATTAGTAACAAGGATCTTCAAGCCAAACAAAAATTCTACAAAGAGGCTGGGCTTTTGTTAGAGGCTTTCAAAAGCATTTCAGCAAAACTATTCTTATGACATCCAGATAGCCCCTACCGCTTTTATTCTCTAAAGAGGCCAGATGAAAGACAAGAGCCTTGTCATGAAGCAGTCTCCTAATGGTTATTTAGCTTTCAGCATCATCAGTAACAAGCCCCATTAGGTCCCGGATTGCTTCATGCTCTGTGCGTGGGCGACATCCAAAGTATTTTATTGTAAAAGGTAACATTCCTGAGAGCTGCTCTGAGCCACATCCCATAATTCCAAGAGGCGCACCGGTTGGGGAAACTTTGCATGACCTCGTCCGTGCCTGTCATCCCCTCTGAGGGAAATATTTTCAGAAAACAAAGAAACAACAATGCTGTTTCCCAGTTGTAATGATCACTTTGGATTGCCAGGACAGTATAATTTAGAAGGTATCAGAAAATCAACTAACAACGTCAAAGCTTTTAGTGCACGGTCCGCTTCCAATTTCTATCACCCAAAACATGATTCTTCTTCTAGCAAGAACGTCGGATTTCCAATCAGAAAAAGTGTGGGAGCTCTGGAATGGCAGCAACATCAGCAAACGCAGAGTACGCCGGACAAAAGCACTACTCACCTCTGCATCGTCTTTCGGGGGTTTTGCCTCTTTCCTCTTTGAAATTATGTTCTTGAGCTAAAGTGCAAAAACAAACAGGGCAGAAAACATCAAATACTGAGTCTTTCTTTAAGATGAATTTGTAAGTGTATCCCCAAAATTAAAGTATGTCTGAGTTTTATAGCTGTTCTTTGGAGGGAACTTGCATTGAGCTGCACCAGTGAAAACTCACTGCAGAGCTCCTGGACGGCCCACTGTAGCCTGGAGCTTGTCCCACCTGAGCTCACAGTGTGTTTTACAGGCAACTGGACCATTAACGAACTGACTGTTTGTTTCAATCTGCTGTACAAGGCATGGAACAACATCCTACATACATCTAAGCAAGGAAACATCCAGGTTAATTGTTAATTAGCAACTCAGGTTGGAACCAGAAGGTGCTGTGGCTTGCAGGAAGTGAGCTAGAGACCCCTGTTATGATGAATTCTGAATCAGAATAAATTACATTCTGAATAGTCTTCTCAGGACCAGCACATAACACATGAGTCAGAGTAACGCAATGATCCATTTTTTTAAATGTGCAAAATTAATTACACCATTGAACAACGATGTCAGACTAAGTTCAAGGTTACATACCTCTTTCACGATCCTGTGTTATCCAGTTGAAGGGAAGCATTTAACAAAGAAATAACCTGTCATTAATCATGATTAAAACAAGCATTCCATGTGGCAGCTCTTCAGTGCATGTCAGTATATGCAGACTGTAACCAGTCCGGTGAAGATATGGCAAAGCAGAGTCCAGCCTTGGTTATTACTGAACACAGAACCTGGACCCATGAGGAACATCAGGGGGTGAAGAAGCCAGGGGCAAAGTTTGGGACTGTTCTTTCTTAATGGGATTGTTATGCAATGAACTTAATGGATTTGAGAAACTTTCAGCAACAGTATGGAAACACTACCGCGGTTTGGAAGGACTTGGAAAAAAAAATCTGACCAGTTTTTACTATGGGCAAAAAAGATGAAAAAATAATAAAAAAAAAATAAGCAACATTGTTTCACTGTTGCTTTTTTTTCCACCTCTAGCAACCATCAAAACAGTGGCCCAGGAACAGAAATGTCGATAGATTAAACTTATTTCCATCAAATCTGTCGGGATCCAAGTAACAGATGTATTTCAACGCGAGCTCCCTTGGCCAGGTATGATTCTCGCACCGAAAAACCCCCACCAGCAGCAGCCCCACCCCTGCATCCTGATTCTGTCACTGCTGCAGAGCCGGACCCGCGTCAGGACAGCGCAACGTGAACCAGTGAAGAGCTCCAGGCCTGCCGCCTGTTCCTGAACAGCATCGATCGGGCCTCGGGGCGAGCCGCACTGACACGCCCAAACACAGCCCCCCCTCCTCTGCTGCAGGAACCACCAACGTGTTCTGGAGATACCCAGCCAGGGGGCAATCTCGCAATTCGTGACAATTATGCTTGGAACAAAAAAAATTTCACAGTTCCCAGAAACACACACCGAGCTCAGGATACGTCTTTTCGCTCTTCCCCACAAGGGGAGGCAGCTACAGGAGGCCAGTCCAGGACCCACTCGATTTGCTCCCCCCGGTGGACCACTGCTGGCATGGGAAACCAGAGGAAACTGCGCTGATACTTTACAGAATCACCGAAAGCTAAAGACACGACCCCCATGCTTTCTTTTACTATCCAACTGAAAACACACAGAAGCAGAAAAACAGATACTTGTGGCTTGGGCGCACAGAAGCTCATTTTATTTCGCACAAAAAAATCTGCAAGAAGTGCCCCCAGCCCCCCAGTGCATCTCTCACTTTCCCGAACAAGACACGGGACTTGGTCTGCAGCACAGGCGACACGCAGCTGCCTCAACACTGAGAACGAGAGGCACCGAACCATAGCCTGCGCACTGACGTCCTTCCTCCGGACGGGGGAGCTGGGGCCCAGTGGAAGGAGTGGGTGACCATTCTAACCCCACTTCAAAGCCCCCGCCGGCTTTCGTCCCCGCTGTGCAAACGTCTGTGCGCCGAGAGAGAGCTCGTGGTGAAACCACCCTCCGAACACAATCACTCCAGAAGCACCGAACAGCGGATTACGGCACGGTCAAGCTCCAGCGCGGGGGCGCGCCGAGGGATGGCAGGCAGGACAGCCGTCCTCACGACAGCTTTGAGCCCTTGTGTCCGAAAGGACCAGGCGGTTCTCCCGAAACCAGGGACACACAAGAGATGCTGAAAGAATGCATGTATGCACCTGCGGCAAGAGGCAAATGCTTTATAATAGAAGTGGAAATGTCTCCATTTGCAGTCCTTGCTGCTCCTCAGTAGCAGCAGAGCACGCTAGGGCTCCTCTCGGAAAACCTCTGCGTCCGAGTCCAGCTACCTGGAATGGCTTTATGTGACACCTTATAAACATGTCTCCGGAAGGCACTGAAAAACTGCCTGGCAGGCTTTTAACAAACCAGAGGCTACAGCCGTCATGGTTTTCTTCAGTCTCCAGCTATCTCAAAAGCGTGTTCACCAAATCTGAAATTTAAGTTTTCATTCCCACCCATCTGCTGCAGTGCTGCTGGAAAATGTGTGCACAAACGCGACAGCTGTTCCATCCTGACGCTCCGGACAACCTCACCGGGCCCAGATGGTCCGGCCCAGAGGAGAGAGGACACTTCATTCTGTCTCCAGAGAAAAACCACAACTGCTTCATCTCACTGAAGAGACTGGAGCTGCATGAAGCATCTGCAAGAGTCACTGAGCTCAGCAACGTCACAGATGCCATGAGGACACTTGTCACTTGGCACAATCATGACAAGTCTTTTACAGTCCAACAGGAGCAGCACTATAACACAGCAAGCATGGTGGAACAAGACTGAACCCACCTTCCACCTCAGAGGAAATGGGCTTTTAACAAAAGAAGTTATGTTATTGGAAATGTTATCACTTCATCTAGAAAATGGATTCCATTCAGAAAAGAACATACCTTCAAAAATTCCCTTCTATCCACATGCTCATTGCCATCGACATCAAGCATTTTGAATGCAATTTGAAATCCCGTGTGTGGTTCTGAAATAACACAGTCCATCAGTTGCATTTGTGTGTAATATAGAAAACATTCTTTTCCATTAAACAAAACAAAATGGATTTCATATACAGTGTGAATTAGGGAAGCACATAAGCACAAGGCACCTAAGGCATTTTCATGCTGTACACTAATACAAGAAATGCTCATGCTCAAATGCAGAAAGTAAATGCAGATTTTTAAATAACGTAAAATGTAACATTTAGCAGAGCTTGAAACATGAGGGAAAGCACTCTTTAACTGCTTTTAATCGAGACAATCCAAAAAATAGTGGGCTATATTTTCATGGGTGAGGCTGGGGCAGCAGTGAAGCTCCAGTGGCTGGGCTGAGCCAAGCCGGGCTGGATTTTCAGAGGCCCGCCCCTAGAGGCGACACTCAAAGGGTTAATGCAGCCTCCCGAGCGCTCTACAGTTCCAGAGCGCGTTCCAAACTGGACTCAAACGGCAGCGATTGACACTACCTATCAAACACGGGGTGTTGCAATGAAGGAGTCTTTAGAGGCCAGCCCATGCAAGTGCAGTGAGTCCTGCAGCTCTCGATGCGGAGCAGACAAACAGAAACGTTAGTTTTTTTTTTTTACAGTGAGCATTCTGTCACACAGGCCTGCAGACCCTGCCAACAGCCACAGGTTCTGGAAAGGAGAAGAAACTGAGCTGCACCTGTAATTGCTTAATTCTGTAAACTGGAAAACTCGAGAACTTTGTACTTGCTAATGCTCTTCCGTGGCCTCAGATAAGACACCGTGTGACTCAACATCCTCTCCAACTACAGCAAACTGTACTGTTATTAATCCTTTGTTTGCAAACAGAGCTTCACAGATATATAAAACCCACCCCACTGAAAAAAAGTTTAAAATATTTGGTTAACGCTCAACTTACTTGTTAAAATAGTCAGCAAAAACAAGTACTCAGTGTAGGAAATCAGCCCTGCAAAGGGAAGAGAGACAGGTTTGTTATTAAGTGTTCCAAAAGAGCAAAATCATAACCTGTTACTGGGAGAGAAAGGGTTGAGTTCTCTAAAAGCCACAAAGTGCAGTTTATATTCTGCTTGTACCTGATGGAATGGTCCCGGAGAGTATTGACAAAAGTCATTTATGTGCTTTTGGCAGCTGAAGCATTTCCTTAAGGTTAATATTTGACCTGATTATAAACAGAGCACAGCCACAGCCCAGGACCTTATCTGCAGGAGAGGTCTGGCTATCACAGGTTATTTCCAGGTAGCTCCCAGTGCCCGTGAGAGAGGACAGCCAAATTTGCTGAACACATCTTGGGAGGGAGATAGGATTGTTAGCAGCAATAATGCACTGCCACTTGGGCTGTGCACCCCTCGGGTTTAATTTGTGTGTTAAATAAAAGAACGCTACCTTTGTCATGGTGAGTGCTGAGGAACAGGGAGCTGTTAGGCTGCTGCTCAAAGGGATCAAAGAATTTCATCTCTGTACCCAATCTGGAGGCAAACAGAATGTCAGGAGCAAGGCTGCTTCTATTTCTCCAGAGAAATGGCAACATGCAGAGCTGCCAAGGACCCTGATTCTCATGATAGTGCAGCTCGGCTCACTGCCAGAGGGGGGGGGGGGAGGCTTCCTTTTTAAAAACAGAAACGTGTCCTTTCCACAAGGTGAAACCATGGCTCCACCAAAGGAAAATTCCGGCAATTTTCTGTTCAGACAATTCCTTTTTCAGAAAACATACTTTTGCGTTCTTGTCGGGGCTCAAAGTGGCAGAGACTAATTTAAAAATGGGAACTTCAAAGTTTTTAGGCATGTTAACAATTCACAACACACATACATATTATGCACAAAATGTAGACATAAACATCTTTCAAAAATCTGTTATATACAAAGAAATTCACAGAGGAATCAGCCCTGGGAAAGTCCAGTCTGTAATGTCTTCTAACACATACGAACTGACACTAGAAGGCTCCACACAGGTAGAGAAATATGACGATGAACTAGACGGCTTCTATTTTTAGAGTTCTGCTTTGTCAGGAAACTATTTATAGGAGCTGTTTGTTGATCTATGTGCGGTCTGTGACAGCAGTGCCGAAATCAGCAAGGAAGCCTGGAGGACAACTCCCCTAAAAGGAGCACTAGAACCTCATCGCCAGACTGAAGACTAGCTTTTCCCCAGGATAAGAAAAGAAATGTCCATCTGCTGTGCATGGATCATAAATCATCTTAACTCTCCGACAATAATCACTCTGGAAGACCTCAGAATGCACAAGTCCAATAAATAATAACTTTTAAATTGCCCTAAAATATAACAAGAAATATTAATTTATAAAATGCTAAATAAACGATATAAATCAAGCAGCAGCACGAAGGAGCAATTAGGCATCTGGAGATCCGTCCAGGGGGTTGTAGGTTCGAGACAAGCAAAAGGCAAAACAGATATGTACCGAAACGTATTAAGACTTATGGGAGCTCCTGAGGTTTCGAGCTTTGCTATAGCTGAGATTCCGACTCCTGGTGAAGCCCAGCCTGGTCCTTCAAGCGCCCGTTTGTCTGCCAGGTGAGTCGAGAGCTGTGAGCGACCCTGCAGGAGACCACACCCGGCCCTCCCGTCCGAACACAACAGAAGACATGCATGCCACCTGCCTTCCACTGATGCGTGCATTTGCAGTCATCTTCATTTTAATCACATACCGTAGCTTGTCTTATGCCAAGCGTTAAGTAGTGTGATGCATTAGAAATGGGATAGCATCTGTGGATTTGTTCAGTAATGTTCAGCAACCAAACTATTATAGATGCTTTCTTCACCTTTTGAAAGCTAGGCATCTAGAACTACATGTAAGAAGTGACTACTATGGCCTAGACTGTACAGCCTCCTTCAGCTGGCCCAGAAGATTCCCTAGTGCTGCTCTCCTCTACAGCACCTTTCTCCGTCTGCATTCAATTCACACAACCACTAGAGGGCATCAGATACCCTCTGAAACAATGACAGCTGCGGGGAAGGCTCCTTGCCCTTTAGAGAGTAACTGTTTTATCTGCGCACTGAATTATGAATTAGCACATTTGTTTCTTTAAGACGGAGGAAGCAAATAACTGCCAGCAGCAGTAAGAAGAGGTTGCTGAACCTTTCAATAGCCATACTAGACAAGTTATCTGTAAACGGAATAATAATGATAATAATATAAAACATTACCATGTTTGGAAAGACATCCGAACAGATCAGGCCCAGCTGGTGCGAAACATGGTATAGATACCAATCAGGGATTCAGACTGGGATGTTTTCTAAAAATAACTGTCTACACTTTGAAAGAATGGAGTGCAAAATCAGTAACGCCCTTCCAGGGAAGGACTACAAGGAGGCGTCGCCACCCAAGGTGTGGTGCGGTGATGGTTAGCCACGAGCAGAGTGGAGAAGACAGGCGGGCTTCCCTGATCCCGGAGCCCCAGCCACCGGCGGGGCCCTCGCTGAGCTCGGGACCGCCGTCGAGGGGGTGGAGCAGACGCTGCCCTGCTTCGCGGGGGTTAATCTGCGAGACGGAGTGAAGGCGGTGTGAGGGCGGGCCCGAGAGAGCTCCCCAGAAAGGCTCAGGGCGGAGCTGCAAGCTCAGATCCCGTGAGGTCTCCGTGTGTAACCAGGGAACATCCACTGCCCGACACCTAGACTGCCTCGGAACAGAGCGCGGTCTCAGTGCTGCTGGGACGCTGCACGAGACCTCTCCCAGGCCGCAACAAGGTCCTCACGCACGGCACGGCTTTTCTTCTCGACGCTTCACAGAAGCCGCCCAACACCAGCCGGCGGCGGCAGGAACTTACTGGGAAAGTTAGAATCCGAGGTGTTTCAGAAGACAGAACTGGAACAAGCAGGGCTGAAAACCATTTCGGTATTCCAGCCATGGGCGCCAGAGACAGACTTCTGTATTCCTCCACTCTTGCTGATGGCAACTCTGCCAAAGCCCTTCAGCGTAGGCCAGACTTGACTAATCCCACTGCGTCACAGCACTCTCACTCTTATTACACTCTCTCTTACAGCAGAGTATCAACGACATGCAAGGGCAGAACCTGTGTCCGTGTGGAGTTCGAGGCCTGAGTTGAGCACTTACCATAATCTCCCAGGTTCCTGAAGAGACCGCTGCTGGGCTTCGTTTTCGATGCAATGTTCAGCATACCATGCACTTCCTAAGGGTGGACCACAAAACGGGGCAGATTAGAAGGAAACTCTGTGTCTTTGTAGTAGCAGCGTCCCTCTGGACATTAAAGCAGAGAGGCATTTTGGAGGCTCACATCTTGGGGTGCTTGAGTGGGGGGCTGTGTCGATCTACGTTGGCGGCAAAGGAACAAGCAAAGGTTTATTCCACGTGGGAAAGTAGAAAGAACACAACATTCCGGCTGTTGAGCCTTCTTCAACTGTCAGCCTGAAGCTGTGTGAAGCTGAAGAAATAGCGTTTCTTGTTTCTAGTTTTCTATGTGGAATTAACCATGACTTGTTCCTCCACATCCTTGTATGATGATAATTCTGACACATGTAAAAGTCCAGGGTGTCTGATAGCTCTCGTCCTGCAGCTGAATCTCTCCAAGATCTTTGATAAGAGGGGATGGTACTGGGTGCTGCAATGTGGAAGAAATCTCCATCTTCACCGGGATTTTTATTTTACTAAGCCTTTGCACGTTGCTCACCTCTTTGGTCAGCATTTTTTTGTGCAGCTTGCCTGCAAAACAAGAATGGAGAATTCAGCATTAATCTTCACTTATCTGTCAATTTGCCAGCTGATGCTGGCCCGAGAGTACTGCCCTGCACTACAGATGAGGAGCTGAGAAAGCAGACTGCTCTATCCTGTCTGACAGAGTCACATCCTGAGCTATAAGCTCGAGGCCTATACCCAGAACGGGCTCCCACCCTTGTCCTGTCCACTGCTACCATCAGCCTGAATAAATACAGAACAGGTACGGTCAGAACACATTCCTTCTGGACAGGAAACGGCCGGGCGGCTTTCTGGCAGCAATCCATCAGAGCCAGTCTGGGTTATACGTACTTGCAGAAATGCAGATTATGCTTGTTGCGTCTTAATTACTTTAGCGTATTATCGAGGCTTGTTTTATTACCAGCGTGAGACAAACAGGGTTTTAGTCAAACAAAAGAAGGACTATTGAGCTCTGTGATGCGGGGAGATGTTTAAAAGCATACAGAGGTTGCTTTGTGTGATACATGACCATTTCTTTCAATAGCAGGACTGAGATGCTGCAAAAGAGCAAGAAGTCTGATAAATTTCAGTTTACAAGAGCTATTAAAAGACAGAGCTTGAGAGAATCATGTTTTATACATGAGCATATCATGGGGAAGACTATCCTCTGATCTGTTTTTAGAACAAAAAGTGCCTGAAAAGTGGCTTCTTGACTTAAATGGACTTTCTATGTTCTGGAAGGGAAAACTCTGAATGGATTGGACTATCTACTCCGAGTTCTTGCAGCACAGTGAAAAAGGAACTAACAAGTGTACTATACATTTTGAGGTGCGTATCCAAAGGTCTTTCAGATATGATACCTCTTATAGTACTGCATGTGAGTAATTGCAAGTGTTTTTCTGGTGTTAAAGATTTAAATGAGTGTGTTACAGACACACAACGTCCTCCTGTGATTTGGGGGTGTCCAGGATGCTGGTCTTTGTGAGGCACAGGGGCTGTACCCTTGGGCATGGGGTTCCCAAATTCCTCCAGCAAACCCAGCTAGATAAACAGTCACCTCAATACATAAGTCACAGAAAACAGGTCGCTGTAATCTCTGCAAGTCACTCTGGATAAACGTGTGAAACAATTCTGGCTGATAGTATTCAGCTGTGTGGAGATGAGGGTAGGGGCAGTTGTCTCGGACAGGGTTACAAATCTCAGCGTACGTTACAATGCTGTACTTTTTCAAAATAACATGTTCAAAGCTGGGTTAAAAAACACAACAGCGAGCACAAGGCACAGACAACAACGATGGTGCATCGACGTGCATGCATCAGGGCCTGGGCCTGGCATTCGACCACCGAGCGACAGCACATGCAAGGATCAGTCAAGGTGTCAGCCAGTGGGTTAGTAAGACTTCACGGGCGGGGCACTGAGCAAGCTAGTGACCCTGCCGACTCGCCACCAGCTGTGAGGGGGAAGGAGAGACAGAAAGTAAACCGGGAGCCGCTTATGGCACGGTTTCTCAACCTTTCTGTACCGGAGACCAGCTCCTCCTTCAGGGCTGAAAAGCAGGCCGTAGCAAGGACACAGTTCAACCGGTAGTGTTACTGAAGGCTGGGGCAGGGCCTGGTCAGCACTGCTCCAGACCAGGGTTATGACACCTAGGGAGGCACTGAGCCTACGCTGGCGTCGCCATGTACATGAATAGAGCACAGCCTTTAATTTACACTCCACAATCACGCTGTAAAGCCACGGTACTCTTTCCCACACAGCGCCTGTGGGCATCTCAACTCAGGGTGAGAAAGCGCATGATTCCCGAGGCCTTGAAGGCTCCAGTGTGATCTTCCTGCGATTACTGGTGTCACATGGGAAGCGCAGCATCACTAGAGGAGGTCTGCTCGAAACAAGAACGAAGGCCTATTTCTGTAGCAAACCAGTTATTTACACAGTGCAAAACATTTCACTCTTTTACTACTAGATTGCTGTTATTAGATTTTGTGATAAAAGTGATTTTGGAATATTGGAATATTTTCCAATTTGATGCTGCTGGAATTCTGCTCCCTGTACAGAAGGCGGATGAGAACGAGCCTTGAACATACAAAAGGAGGTTTCCTGCCCTGAAGAACTGCATTAAAATTAAAATTTTGTATTTTTAAGCAAAAGCAAAAAAAAATTTTTTTTTCTTCCTTATAATTTAGGTTCATTACATAATACTGCTGAGCATAACCTGTGGGGTTAGGCATACTGCTGAAGACCACTACCGACAGAAAAACAGTTTATCCTCAACACTGAAAGATGAAATGAACCATTTCTTACTCCTACTTTAAAGATCAAGAGGGCCTGACTTTCTACAGTCAGAGTTATCTGCTACAAACGGATGATAGCATTTTCTTTACCTCTGACCTCAAGGAATTAAAATAGTTTTACAAGCTATATTTTAAACAGAGCTGAAGTATTATTTTCAGCTGACTGAAGAAGGAGAAGCAAAACAGTGGGATGATTTAAGCATTACACACAGCTGAGATTCCATTTGTTTAGGCAAACAGTCCCAAGTGCTCATCACCAGTATACTCAGGGTATGTGCACCTACACTCCATTCCTCCCAATTTCTTCAGGGGCCTGTGCCAGGTCTTGTGTATGACAGACAGGGAGAGAAGACTCTCGGTCACATCGATGACAGACGTGGTTAGTGACAGGTGACCCTCACGCTGCCCCTCAGCGCTGACGACACTGTCTGGGGCAGCGACTGGGCCCAAGAGAGGGGCGACTGGTTTAAAAACACGAAGCACTGACACGCAGAGCTCCCCCCCAGACGCAAGAGGACCTGCTCTGGGACTGGCACTTCAAGATGGAATCTCATCTGCTTTCGCTGGAGTAAGGGAACCCGGGCAGTCTTGAAGTCTGAGCCCTACATCACACAGCAGCGGCAGAGCATACGCCAGAACCCCCAGATTGTGCTGAGCAGTACAGTGGGCAGTACGTCTGTACTCTTAATGATCCATCATTCAGCGCCGGAAGAGCTGTCCAAAGCCAAACTGTTTTTGATCTGATGGAGGCCCTGTTGGGCAACCTAAAGCTTCAAAAAATAAACCCGCACCTCGGACTTTGCAGCTGCTTGCAGCCTTTTTTTAAAAAAAGAAAAATGAAGTCTTAGGGGTGGGCTGACACTTAGCAATTACTGCTGTTAAACAAACTTCCTAATGTAACGCAGCGAACAAAGTAACTTTTATCGGGCTTATTAAGCACACACAGCAATGGGTAACGTCCTAGTTTTTTTTTCTTTTTGTACCTGCTCACTGACTTCTCTTAATTCAACAGAAATTCTGAAATGTCATTTAATCAATAGCAACACTGCCTGCACTTCATACGAATTATGCAATTACTTTACGAGGAAGCAAAGAAGGACTGCAATAACAGCTAAGTGTAAAACCACCTTTTAATTTGTACCGGAGCTGTTGGCTGTAAATCATCATGCAAACAGATGCAACGTCCGAGAGGGATCTTACCTCCATGTTAACAGGCTCTTCCATGCGGACTGTACCTGGGAGTACAGACTGTTCTAATGTGGAGGGCGCTGATAAAAACCACAGCAGAGGGGGCTGCTCCATTCCAATTGATATATTGGACATTTTAGTATTTATTATCCTAAAAAAACTGGATGTGATTCCAAGCTACAACCTGGGAGGTGGGATTATAAAACCGATGAGAACACTCCTCCACATGAGAATTCAGCCTCTGACATGCAGGATTTAAAAAAAAAATTAAAATGAAAAATTTAACATAAGATAACTTTACTCATATCTGACCTCTCTCAGAATCATTTGTCCAGCTGTGCTCCTCTGAAGGGGGAAAAAAGAAATGAGAAGAGTTTAATTATATACTGAAGATTAGGAGAATACCTCAGTCTTCAGCAATGCAGTCTTAACTCACAGATATGCAGGCAAGGAAAGAGACATGAAACTGGCCAGGAACATTCCCGACTTCATGTTTCATGTAAAAAGACACAGTAAGACCAGTCAAGAACAGACAGAATATACTGTACATAAAATGGCTTGACATTTTATGACTTTTTACTCTAAGCACTTTAGGATTTGTGTAAGGCTGTGCTGTATATCTGCTTTAAGATGTGAAACCACTTTAGAACACAGGCATATTCAAAGGCACAGCTCTAGGACAACACTAGAAGGCAAAATCGGTATTGGGTGTTTTGTGAGAGAAACTGGTTAAATGGGAAAGAAGGAAACAAAATTCAAAGCTTCAGAGGGGAGTGGGAGACATTAAGGTGCTGCTTGAGGACAACTTCATGAGAGCAGTTCATGGCACGAGTTAATAGCACGTCCTCAATGACTGATGCCGATGACTGAATTTCGACAAGAGCATCCTTCTATCGCCAAGCGGCACAATTTTTGGTGTCAAAATTCAACCGCAGCATCAAAGGAAAGCCATGAAGCGGTTTGCTCCCACGGAGAGGAAACGTGGGCCTCGCAGACGGCAGCCTCCACCCTCACACGAAGCAGCAGCAGCCGGGGACAGGGTAGCAGGGGAACAGGGGGACCTGCACTCACACGTCAACACAAACATCACACGCAAGCACTGCAGCCTTTCAATAAAGCACAACAGTGCAAGATGCTAAGCACTGGGGTTACAATGCAATATCGGAACATCTTTCAAATACCATCAGCTTGGACACAGTCAATAACCAACACAAACATGAACCAGAATGCAAGAGTTTCTTTATTCTGACACACTGGACAGATAACGCTGTCAGTGCAAGAGGTGATAAAGTTTGGGGTCTTGGGGTCTTTGCTGCCACCGGTGCGTGACCACTGCGAGACTAACTCCAGGCCACAAAAGGGCAGACAGTGTCAGGGAAAGAAAGAGCACTGTTCAGTCCTGGGTCAAGACTCCATCCCGTTGACCAGCTCTACAATGGACAATTTCTCCGCTCTCTAAATAATTTTAAAGTTGAAAAGAGTTTGGTGTTTTTTTCCCCAGTCATGACGGTACCCTAATCTTTCTCTTCCAAACTTCTAGCGAATGTCATAAGCCAACGACACTTGAGCAAGTTAAATATTATTAAACTATAAATAAAGTATTATAGTATATAACACTAGTAAAATAATTTGTTAAATTCTAAAGAAACATGAACTTTCAACTCTAGCAGTGCTACGAGAAAGTATATTTTTGTCCTCTGTTTCAGGTTTGGATGCCCCATTACAAAAAAAACAAACAGGACAAAGAACCCCATCAAGATAGTATCTCTAAAACGACTGGTTGATCTGTACAATTTAGCATTATGCAGTGACAAATGTAAAACAATGTTGTCTTCTAAAAATATATAATTGCTCATTTGCAAGTTTTCTTTAGTAAGGGTGGCACTTCTGCCTCACGGCTCTCAGTCTTGGGTTTGAGTCTGCACCAGGAGGCCCCTGGCATGTTCCTCCCATGTGCCTGTGGGTTTTCTCCAGGTGCTCCTCCCACAGCACAAAACATGATCTCCAGCTCAGCCGGCTTCGCTAAACCTCCCCCGCCCCCGTGAGCGACCGGCATTCTGCTCTGTGCCAGCTGGGCCACGACCCTCTGAGGACAAAGCGGTTATTGAGATTGCACAGAGTGAAGGATGGATGAAAACTGCAAACCAGTTCTGTGTCCTCATGAAGGACTGCCAACAAGCACAGAAAATTCTATTTTTTCCCCCCAAAAAAGAGAGAAGAAATAATTGAAAAATGGGAAACCATAGCCTGACTCTAGATGCACACTTAAAGGGGATTGCCACTGGTGTCCATGTTGCATTTTGTGCAAGAAGGCTTGTCCCTCTGTTGGCTGGGACACTTACAGTACATCACCACTGGTAATCAGTAATGTGCTTGTGCTCCAAACCTGCTACAGCTGGTGTCTGAGGCAGCTTCTCTGACAGCCAAAGTCACCTTCTGCAGGCACAGCAGGCCTGGCAGGCAGCACTCATACAGCGCAGGGCTGGGAAGCCCTTACACACATCCGGTGTAACTGTTCACTGCAAAGCTTGCAGAACCACAGAGGAAGAGCAACCTGTATCACTGCTTAATTCAAGAATGACTTTCAGATGAAACCTTGAGAACACGTGGATTCCCTATGATTCCATTTTCCTTTTCACCAATGCTGGCTCATCCAGACGTTTGGTAGTTGGGTAGCTGGCAGTTAATTCAGCCCAAGATATCATCTAGCTCTTTCCTCAAAGAAGCCAGGGTATCGACTTGTAGCTTGTGCCATACTCCTACGACCTTTGGGGTATGGAAATGCCGACTGTTCCCAGTTTTAAAAGCACTTTTCCTAGTTTCCACTAGTGCAGTCTGAACTGTGTTTCACTGTTCAGTCTGAGGAAGTGTAATGGGGTGACTTTTATAAGTGCCTTTGAAGATTTTGAAAACTTCACTTCTTAAAGAACTCTACTGAGAACCCACCACAGGACAGGAAGTGTTCTGAAGATCAGGTCATTAATAATAATTGCTTACACTTTTATGGCGCTTTTCTGGACACTCACTCAAAGCGCCTTACAAGTAATGGGGATCCCCTCCACCACCACCAGTGTGCAGCATCCACCTGGATGATGCGACAGCAGCCATAGTGCACCAGTACTCTCCCCACACACCAGCTCTCAGTGCGGAGGAGAACAGAGGGATGAAGTCAGTTCAGAGACGGGGATTATTAGGAGGCCATGATTGGTAAAGGCCAGGGGGAAATTTGGCCAGGATGCCGGGGTTACACCCCTGCTCTTTTTGAGGTAGGCCCTACACTTACTGAGGTACTCCTACTCTGTTTGGGGTCTCTGCAACACTGAAACTCTTCCCTACTGCTTATTCTGTGCTGGGGAATCCATTTCGATTATGAGGGTTTTGTTAAATAACCCACTTCAAAACAATTCACAAGTACCTCCAAAACATATTTTGGAAAAAGGCAGTAAAATAGCCCAGTATGTACAGTAGCTGTGGTACTGGATAGTGTTCAGTCTTCACCAGCAGTTCTTTAAGGGGAAGACTGAACACCATCCATTTTGGAGGCAGGGAGGGTGAGATCGTTCAAGAGATGTCCTTGGCACTTTCTATGGAGTCCCATGACAAGGTTCACAAACCCCAGTCAGCTCTCTTATCACATCACTGACAGCTCCATTATGTGCACACCTACTGTCTCAGCTCCTATTATCATCTCTGCCCCCTATCGCTGTTTCTCAGCGTGCAAATGTGCCAAACAAGATGCCAAGGCGTATAGCACTGAGATAACAGACAGATCTGTAAGGTGCGTGTATTTTAAAAAAATCAAACTAGGACTAAAAATAAAGAACAGACATTTTAAGTACTTTGCCCCAGTGTGCACTGCAGTTAATATAAAGCAGTTGGTGTTGCCTCGATTGGCGAAAATGTGTTTTTTATTACTGAATAAGTCAAATATTTTATATTGGTGCAGAAATTCCCAAGTGTCCTATCTGGCTTTTAATGACAGAAAAAAATGCCTCTTATACTGCATTAACATCAATTGACATTAATGCAAATTCTGCTACATTAGCCGCTAACAGCTCTTCTTCATCTGCGGCGCATAATGACTAGGATCTGGACACGTTGCATACGCACAGGCACAGCCTCACAGAAGCTCATGTCTCCTTTCCTCTTGTAAGCCATGGTGAGCATGCTTACTCCGGTGTGTTGTGGCCGGATCAGCACCGATCCGGTGATCGTGACTCCTGCAGTCGCACACTGCCTGCTTGCTGTGTCCACGGAGAAAATCGATATTCACCCCAAATTAATCTCGGCTTTATTTGCAAGGCAAGACTGTTGAGAATTCCTTTTCCTCTTATTGTAAATGCAGTGTAATGCATTCCTTAAGGCAAAGCTTACTGTTATCTATTAAAAACCTTATAGTCTGTGCAAAATTGTTTTTTTTAAACAGTTTCTGACTGGGATGAATTAAGACGCTCCCTGTGGCAGCAGGTTATGAAAGCTCTGTTTTACTCGTCAGATGAAACAGAACTGATGTTGCTTAAAAGCAGTAGAGTAGTGAACATGAATATGAATGTGAGTGAATGAGCACGGGGTATTAAGTGGATTTCACATAAGTTATTTTTATACCAGGCGTCAAAAAACACTTCTGCAGACACACGGCACCACACTACAAAAGATGTCCATTTGTGAGGTAGCGTTTCAGAGCCTGGTCTTCTGCTTTTTGTCTGGCTTTCACATTTTAATACGGGTCCTGAAAAAACAGCAAATCATAACTGCGTGAATCGACACTTGAATAATGTACCCTGCTCTTCACGAGCGATGGATAGGAAAGAATGCGAGGTATGCGCGGCAGCTGTGTTTCCAGCTCGCTGGAGCTCTCCAGAAGCAGGAGCGGTGTGCCTCCTCGAGAGCGCTGAGGTGTCTCCCTTTCACCTCTCGTGCTGCAGTCACCCGGCCTCCTCGGGGGCAGCACTACGGGTTCATGTTTTATTCACTACCTGGGAGGACAAGGTGCCACAGACCGGCAGCCCCTCCCTCCGAGCCTGCCTCTGTCCCGAGACACGCCGTGTGGCCCAGCGGTCCTGCTGTCCTAGATAAGCGACACTCAAGGGGAGGCAGACTTTCTCTAGGAGCGCATCAGTGAGCAAACCAGCTCTAGCCCTTCCGTCTCCTTAACTCAGCTTTCTACAGGTTGCTGACGGGACAGAAGCGCCTCCGCACAAACCATAAGAAACAACGACACAGCCATGGCGTCGAAGACTGAACTCGAAGAGCTGGTTGCCAACTGGAAGCCTTTAAGTGAATTCTTGAAATAGGCTGCATTACTTCTGAGTCACAAAATTCCATATTTACTGAAATGGTCTCATAGGAAGAGAAAAATCTGTGCGGAAAAAGAAATGCATTCACTGCAGAGTAAAAAAAAAAACTAAATTCAGAGACATTCTTCAAGCTCTCACAAAAAGTTTCCGAAGAAGATGGGTTGACAACGGACAGAGACTGTTTATAATACAATCACTGCTTACAATGCCTCCGCCTTAAAACTTTATTTTTAAACCTTTACTCCCCTCCTAGGCACGGAGTTAGCTTTGTCACAGTGGTTTCCAAGGAGGAGAAAACAGAAAAAAACAGCTGCTTGTTCAGCGCATGTGGGCACAAGTCTTTCAAAATCTGATCCCCTACTGCTTCCATCCAAGGCTTTCATGTGAATGACAGCAGGCTTTAATAGGGCTTTCTAATACAAGACATTAACAAAATAAACATGGGGATCTCAAAATGACGTGTCAAGTGAGATTTTAGAAACCATTCATTTAATCATCTGGGCTTTTTAAAAAAAATGTCTTTTGTGAAATCTAAGCGGAGCACTAAGGAATGTTGGAGAATAGCTATCTGAAAGTAGGATTTAAGCATGCACATGCACTCAATCAAACCGAGGGAAATAAAGATATATGTTACCTTCATTATCTACAAATATGACTGAACTCAACAACTTATCACTAATCAACCAGAATGTGTGTCTATATATGCTGTCCAGTCTTTAAAATACACAGTCAACCCACAACGACATTTAAAGAGAGTTAAAAGGTTATTGTGACCATTTGGTTCAGACGAGCATGGTTTTCCTCCTATAACCCCAATGAGTGGACAGCCAGGGAGATTTAACATTCTCAAAACAATGTCCCTACATTCCCAGGCTAAAAGAACTTAATCTTTTTAGTCTTGAACACAGAAGAAGTGACGAGATCCTGGAATTCAAAATCCTCAAAGGCACTGACAAAGTCACCCCAGCAGACTTCTTCTAAACTCCATAAAGCTCCAATGCAAGGGCAGAAGTACAAACTACACGGAAGTGCATTTAAATCTGAGAACAAGAGGCACTTGCTTTCGCCGAGGATGGTGGGAGTGTGGAACAAGTTTCCCGGGCGATACCCAGGCTTCTTTCGAGAAACGACAGGATGTGATCTTCGGATCAATTAACTACGAACTACTGATGGACTAGATGGGTCGAATGGCCTCCTCTCATTCAGGACCTTTCTTCTTATATTCATATATTCAGAATCTACCGCTCAGGCAAGCACTGACATAAAACTGTTTGGCTGAATTGCACCTCAAGAAAAGCAAAATCAGCGCATCAGGGTAAAAACATGGCAATTGCACGATGTTTACTGTATTGATTTACAGCTTCTCCTTGGTTTTCACAATACCGCAATTTGGGAGCTAGCAGAGCAGAGCTGCAACAGAACACTGTTTATAGCAGAATTGTCCAAAGACACCAAAGGATTTTTACAGGATGACATGGCAGAAGAGGATTCAAGAGATTTGCCCAGAAGGCCAGGAGCCGAAAAAGGAGCTAAAAATGAATCTATTTCAGCTGTTCCTGGTCCGTGATGTTTACCATTAGACCACCCAGCTTCTCTAATCTAGAAGCACCCCCGTAGGCCTTTAGGAGTACTGGATGGTTTGTTCTGATGTGTTTTGCAGAGTGGTTCAAAATCCTGTGGCCTAGCCATTGTTTTGACTGTCAGTGTTGAACCCAGGATGTCTGTGCTGAACCTGCACATGGCAGGCTAACGCAAGGGGTTCGAAGATGTTTGCTTAAATGACATGTCTGGTATCTGATCATGACCTGGTCACACCAAAACTCAGTTTTGTGCCAAACCACTTTAAACAGCTCTTCCCTGGGAGCAACACCAGTGAAAGTCAAGAGCTCTTTCACTTGAAAGAAGTTTCTTTGAGCAGAAAAACCCCATCAGGCCTCACCAAATATTTCCCCTTTCTGCAGAGTCTGCACCTTTTCTCCCATTCTGACGTTTTCTAATGTGACTCTAATGTTAAAGTCGAGGACTTGAAAGCATGCACAAACCTTCCGACAACACAACATAAAAATAGAACCACTGGGAGGTTTGGAAACCTTCCTCCTGTAGACGTTTCTCCTGAGGCAGCTGGAAATGTGGGAAGAGGAAAAGCGAACCCTTATGGGCCGTCTCTCGTTCCAATGCCGCGGGGATCTCTGAAAAGCGAACTCAGCCGATTTGCTGCAGGCGGTGAGTTTTTCTTGGTCAGGGGAATCTCCCAGCGTAAATTAAGGGATTAATGCTACAGGTGTTTAACCCAATAATAATCTTCAGCCTCCACATAACTTTTTACCTGAAATCCACTCCATTCGTCACACTTCAGACATGAAATAAGTCTGAAGGCATTTAAAACGCATTCCGTCTGTCCAGGCTCTTCACTTGGCAAGAAGTCTTCCCTGGCAGAAAAGCAGCAGTGCCCAGCGGCTTGCAGCAACAGCAAGCAAGTGCAGATGTGACAGTGGGAAACCGTCACTATTCGCCATGACGGCCAATCTTGATTTGAAAAATTCACTTTCTCCAGAAGGGAGAAAGTGCACAGAAAATGTGTATGTGTACAGGTACGGGGCCTTGTGCCACTGCACCCAGATCTCGCTTCCCACGCGCGGAAACAAACAGATGTGGCCTCAGTTGGGATGAGTCAACCTGTAAACAGCTGGCTAACCACATGCACTGCGTTTCAAATGACCGTCATTTGCCCCTCATATGGGGCTGCCATGAAGGAGGTTTTAGTAAAAAGATATTTACTTTAAGGCACGGTGGTTAGGAAAGCAGAGAGAGGCCTCATTGCACTACCTTTAAAAGACTAGGACAGCATTTTTTTTTTTACGAAAGTGCATTTGCCAAGTTTAATGGAAAAATAAAGTACCACCTGTATCAGAAGCTGCATTACCCAACAAACATGCACAGCTTAATGCTGCACAGATTAAAAAAAAAAGGCAGTATTACAACTATTCAGAGTTGCTGTTCCCTCATTTGTTTGGAAGGAAGCAGTAACTGTTCAAGACTGTACATTTTATTTATTCCTTTCCTTATTTTAGAGGGGTTCTCAAAACAAGAAATAAAAAATGCATATCTAATCTCCTACTTCCTGTCAAGTTTCGTGTTGACTTCAAAATCCTCATGGTCACCTATAACGCTCTGCATGGCTTGGCACCTCAGTACCTGTCTGATCTATTATCGCCCTACTCCACACCTCGCAACCTCTGCTCTTCAAATTCTGATCTCTTAACTGTCCCCCAAGCCCGTCTACACTCTATTGTTGACAGGGCCTTCTCCTGTTATGTACCTAAGGTCTGGAATTTTCTCCCAAAGGATATCAGAGAGTCACCTTCTCTAAACTCCTTCAAATCCAGACTCAAAACCTTCTTCTTTAGAAGGGCCTTTACTTAACTGGTTCCATTCTTTACCCCTCTGCTCCTGCTGTATCCAGTACCCCCATCTACTGTCTCCTCTGCACATACTCATCGTGTTTATCTTGTGTATTTTTTATTGTTTATTTTTAATTGTTGTTGTTGCTGTTGTCATTCTGTAAAGCGCTTTGAGAAGCCACCTATAAAGGCACTATATAAAATAAAGTTTTTTATTATTATTATTACTACCAAATGAGTCTGATGAGAGGAATGGGTCTCCTCTCATCTCTTCTGATATTATGTTCATAAAAAAACATTGCTTCAATCTCAGAGATGCCATTAATGTCAAAGCTCAACAGATACAGAGAGTGAATTATTTTATGTGCTCACATTGCATTTTTATTTTGTATTGCGAACATAGCTTTTAGTATTAGGAAGCCCCAGCCACAAATTAGATGCTAGTTAAGTAACCAAGATTAAATTTAATGCCTGGTGCTTTGCAGATCTAAAAATATTTTGTTATATTTTGTATTTTGACTTCCTATTGTTTAACTCAGGTCAGTGTGTTGTGTTTTTTATATAATCATGCACACTGAACATGATCTTCAAAAACCCATCAAACTTGAGCATGCAGACTACTTTCACTTCGAATTTACATTTGCTATCTTGCACTAAAAAACATCAATGCAAACAGTTCTATTAATAAGAAAATGATATTCTACAGCTCCAGAGAATGTGGGACCAAGCTGCACGTAACTGATCAGGGTTAGAAAAGAGTACACATGCTTGAAAATTGTTACCAACCCATCATCTTTGTTTGATTTGAGTTTTCAGCACCTTTTTTGCCATTCAATACGCTATTGAGGTTTTTTTTGTTTCAAAACAGCATGTTTATAGGCCTCAAGGGTTTTGCAGCAAAGTGTACAAGAGGATTGTCGTTAACTGCCACAGAAATCACCAAGGTGTCAGTGAAAAGTCAAATGATTCCTCAGACACAAACTACCCTCGAAAAAAACCCAACAACAACACAGCAACCCTGATGAAAAACCTAACAAGACGGCCTTGCATTTTAGGTGTTAACAGCTAGTCTGCTAAGAACCAGTGTGATTCAGCAACAGCTTCGACTGGCCAGGTTCCAAGGGAGTCTTCTCTGGCGTGCCGATCTGACTGATAAAAAAAGCTTGGATCACTCTAATGTCAAGTTTTCTCAGCACTCCGATTGCCTTGAACAATCCAACATTCCTAGACTTCGCACATTTCTAAAAAAGTAACATACTGACATATAATGTACAGCATGGAATTAAAGCAACGTGGTGGCTAACTTCAAGTATTTTGATCATTATGGGCCTTGCATCTCTACCTGCCCTCTTCAGCTCTTTTTGGAGAGCCTGTCAGCCTCTTTGGATTAATATTACAGTGCAGCTTCTTCTTTTCTCCTGAGCGTCGGCTTTCATACTGCTGAACGTCCTGGAATCTTGAAGACCTCTTTAAAGCTGGCCCTGTATTAAAAACCAGCGTCAGGACTCACGACAGTGCTGCGCTCACAGCTGCCGTCTGCTTTCTTCACGTGCTGCTTAACAAAGCAAAAGGGTCTTTTCAATGTGGCGTAATGCACTGTCCCCAAAGTTTAAGTTAAATGTGTGTGGGACCACTTTGCGACATACATTTACACAATTAAAAATGTCTAAATATGATCTTCAGTGCAAGCCCTTACACCCTGCATCCGGTTCAATGAAACACAAAGCCACAGATGGCAACATTTCCCAGTGTGCTTTTTCTTTGTCAATATTATCGCTTTGCCAAGTTAAGTCAAATCTTACTTCCTCTGCTTTTAAATAGTCCTTTAAGAACATGCTGTAAATGATTAATGTATATTTACTGTAGACGAAGCTGATACTGTGATAAAGCAAATATTACAGGCAGTGAGGGTTTTCGAAGTAAGAGGTCTGTTCAACATTTCTTTGTTCCTACTCCTCCTCCCCCAAGCCTCCCAATTGTTAAAAGTGAAAAACAAATAGTTTAACAAAGATTTTTCTCAAATTATTGACCCCTCTCTTCGAGCAAATGCTATACCTCTCGCTGCATCTACAGTACATGAGTAATCCCTAGAGTGCTTATCTAGGTTCCTGAGGGGAAAGATACTGTATGGATCAGGATGTTGGTGATACCTAGAGATGCCAAGTTGTTCTTTCAATTCCTCCTATCTAGGCGTCCTTCATGTCTCAAAACATAGATATGAATAATTCAATCCCAAAACATGCAAACGATGCCCTTCTTTTTACATACTGGATGCTGGTTTCATTTTTCATCAGGAGGTTCATTCTGTACACAATACTTCGTACGGGTTCTTAATTCGTTGCTTCCTCAGACTTTTTGACCATCTCTCTCCCCCCAAGCTATGATTTTCATAAATATTGAATTACGTCTCACACTTGAAACATGGTACATCAAAAACAGATTAACTGAACCCTTTTTCAGCCTAATGTTCTTTTTTTTCCGCCCACTGTCAACAGTAACAATTTCAATTTTCTAGGACAACTGATGTGAGACTCATTTTAGTCACACCAATTAGTGGAATCAAAAGCTGCATTGTGGGTTCTACGTTACTAAAAATTCATACTATATACAGTAGATTCAAGCCTAGGAGTCATTTCAACAGGCGTATTTATTGCAAGAGTAATGTGAACAAGAGCCAAAATCCTAAAGCTACATAATCTTTCAAAATTCTCGTAATCCAGTTACATGGTACATGGCTTTCTGAGCAGGGTTTGCTGTGTTAAGGCGCAATGATCAAAAATCCAAGGCAGCATGCTTAGATTTAGTCAAATCTATCATAATGCACGTTTGTTTTTAGTTTTCCTACGGCATGTGTTTTAATAAATATATCAGATCAGGCTGCGCCAGGCCGGCATTGACTGTGGAAACAGGGTTATACGTGCGCTGTGTTAGGGACATTTTCACTCTGTTCAGGTGCAGCTCCCTGCTCTGTGTTCAGGGGAGCTCTGCTCCCTGCTCTGTGTTCAGGATATTCCTGCCGTTCTTGAGAGACTTCCTCTCCATTCAGCTTTCACACTTTCCATTTGAAAAAAAAAGGTTTCTTAATGTCAGTTGAATTGATCATGGTGTGCTCAATGAAATTCAAACATACCTTTCTGTGAAAGCCTGTTTTAATGAATCCAACATGTATGGGTCATTTTATTCTGCATACGCTGGGACATCTTTAAAAATGAATGGTTTAAAAGCATTTCTCAGATGCAAAACGGTAGTATCTTTGCTTCAATTTGAAGAACATAACATTCACATGGTTGCTAATGGCCACGTTTTTCCAAGCATAATCACGACAGTCCCTAATCCATCCTGTTATTATTTTTGGCCAAAATCTACAGTCCTTTTACTGTGATACCTTGATCTCTTTTCAGAAGCAGTAAGGCTAAAATACAAAGTCTCTCCTTATCAGCTGGGACTGTTTACTTGTCAGACTGTAAATATCCCCTGTGACACCTTCTGGTCGACACGGGGCTCACAGGTGTGATGTGATCGGTAGAGAACGCAGTGATCTCACAAATTCCTAACCGTATCAGCAATTATGTGATACAAGACGAGTTTACCTGCCCCTGAAATGAGGTCGGGAACCTTTCTGCACACGTTCACCCGGCTTGTAAAACACTGTATAGCACCGTACAGGCTAGCTCAGCTACTCTGAAGGGGTGCAGTTTCTAGAAAGTCACCGACTGGCAAGGGCTCGCTGCAGTGCCAGGCTCTGAGAGAAACACCTGTAGGCACAGAAGCTGCTCTGCTGGGAGAAACAAAGAGAGGTCCCTTCTGGCGGTGCATGTGGAAAAGAAGGAACTTCTGAGGACAATATACAGTTCTTACTCTGCATCTGCTCTTCACAGGTTCATCCCCAAGTACGTATGAAGTATACAAGTTGTCTTTTGGGCTTCGATTCCTCCACTTTCCCCAGTGAATTGGAAGTGATTGTACTGCTTGCAAAGAACATCTGACACATTTAGGAAGCGGTATGAAAATGTACCTATTCTCTGTCATAAATGTAGGCTGGTACCTGCTAAAGGCAAAGGGGCTGTTACTGCGCTATATGCGCCAAGAGCTACAGGAGTCAAAACCTGTTGCCAGGCTCATTAGCTAGTCATGTTTGCAACTGATATTAGTTCAGTCTGGGGGCCTTGACGTATTAATTTCATAGGACACCTGTTCAATGTCAGCAATTTCCTAAAACGAAGAACAATTCACGAATCCATCTCAACCCATCCATATTTATAACCGGCACAGTATTTGCCGGTGTTTTATTCAGCCCTGGGCAAGTCAAAACATCATGATGAAGGTGTGATGCATCAATCACTATACAGTACATTATCACAATTTTATGAAACCGTGCATTGTACTGGATGCAAAGTTGAAAAGTAGTATGCTATCAGTTAGACAAGCAATCTTTGTAATAACGGAGTTTTGAGATAGGATATGTTAGGTTTCAGACAAAAAAAGATGCTGTCTAAATCAGTTCCTGGGAGGGCATGACACTCCCATCATCCGTGACAAACAGCCGTGTTTGTGACAGAACACAATGACTTTCTTTTTTATGGAAGTTCACTGACAACATTTACCTCAATCGCAACTCAGAAATACATGCGGTTGGTCTTATTTCAGAGACAAGTTCACTTCTGCAGCTTTCAGGGATAATACCTCATGCAAACTCAAGAGTCAAGTTCACAGAGCCGATTCTTTAGGGTAATTCTTAACATGCTATGAAAACCGTGGAGTTCTTTTAAAACAACTTTACATCTATATAGCCTTTGTTCAAACAGGTGATTTCCTGAGGTGCATAATCTCACCTTCAAGAAAATTCTTCTTAAAAAAATAAATAAAAGCCATGATTGTCAAACTGTACTATATGCCGAAAACCTAAAATGACTGTTCAAGTGTCAAGAGACATACGAGTAATTTTAAGAACAAGGGATTTTAAATTATAGACTTATCAATTTACATTTGAAACTAGTACAAGGTAAACAGGGAATATGCCTCAGCGTGCCCTGAAAATTAGCCAAAACATTTTTGACCTATTTTAAGTGTCAGCACATGATGCTGTGTGGTTAAACACCTCTGACATTGCTTTGGAGCTCTTGGCTAGAAGAATTGATTGATAAACTAAGGTCTCCGCATTGCTCTGAAATACATCAAAAGAAAAACTGTTCACAGCGAATTATTTTCCTTTTACATTCCTTGTTAAATCTCTGCCAAGGAAATGTACCTTCCTACAAAAACATGCATTACAAACAATTAAATACTGCAATCAGTAATCTCATCACCTAACCAGCTCAGAAGACAGTTAAATGCAGTGTTCAGTGGCTCGGTTCTGGAGTGCTTCTGGGGAGGAGGCCCAGTCCGGTAGTAAATGTCTCGCACTATTATTTTATAATACCTGAGAAAATAATATTTTATAACATGACTCAGTCCAACAGAAGCACCACTCCAAGGTATTGCAGCAATACATATGAACGTAAAGGTTATAAATGAGAGAAGGTGATTTGGCCCGTCTTGCCCGACTGGTTACTAGTAGTTAAATAATGTGGGGATCTCATCTCACACCCTAAACACTCTGAATTAATTAACTGCTGACCCTTCAGAAATATTACATTTCATGTGACTTTCTCTGAAATCCAAATCAGTAAATCTGATGGATGAAGCTTGGGCTAGCCTGTCATCGGAAGCACAGGTCAGGAATAGATGATGAAGTCTGTCATACAGACAGACTAGGAAATTGAATTACCTTTCATTACAGTGTGCAAACTGCTGTCCCAGATGGTTGGGAAAAAAAACACACAGCTAAAGCGATCACTGGCTTATTTATTCTGTGCGGTGATGAAATGATTTCAGTAAATGTTTTACTGTAAGATGACATGGCATTTTTTACTGTAAAACAATTTCATTACTAATTAATAGCAGTATGGTCAGTGCAGCTACTCTTGAGCAATCACTTCAAAACCAGTTCTGGATGGCTGCTGTGGATTCTGAGCTGCAGGCGAGGTCTTTCAAACATGCATTGTTACTCATTTTCCTGGCTTCAAAATGTGCCCTGGCTGCTCTCTGTGTCACCTCACAGCACCGCGGCCACACGCAGGCACACGACCCTTCACTGGAGTCTTGTCGGAAACGTGCCTGTGTGTGCAATTAATCCCACACATCAGCTGAGGAGAGTAAAACGCTCGTTTTTGCCTGTATCTGAAACGTTGAAATGAAAAAAAAAAAAGCTGATTGGCCACGCCGTTCTCGTAACTCATCCCAAGTCCCGGCTCATCGGCGTGGCGAGGGGGACACGGCGCCGGCGCGGAGAAGACGCCACCTGCTCGTCATGCGGCAGCTGAAGCCGGGGGCCGAGGGGGGCTACTTACGGTCCACGTGCTCCAACATTACGGAGTAGAGGAAGTCCCTCGGGGTCATGTAGGGCTCCCCCTCGTACAGCACCGAGGCGAACTGGTTGAAGCGCAGCCGCCGGGGGGAGAACAGGCTGTCCTTTCGGCTCTGCGGGGTCAAGGCAGGGAGAGGGCGGTCAGAGGAGGAGGAGCGGCCTGCGGGCACAGGGTCTCTGGTACGGGCCACCCCGGGGGCGCTGCGGGCGCGTGGGGGTACCCCCCCCAAGCTGTGCCACCAGGACCAGCCGCCAGCTGCGGTCAGCATCACGGGCCTCCAGAGGGAAGCGCGACGTGGCACTGAGGGACACGGAGGGCGCACAAATAAATACTGCCCCATGTTTCTACCACCCCCGGAGCGCTGCTGTGCCCCCTGCATACAGCCGTGGCCAAGAAGCACAAACAAAGCATCATTTTGAAACCCTTTTGTGTACAGCAGGTACGCGACCTAGCGGAGGCGGTAAAGAATAATGAACTGGCCAGCTGGGCTCTGGAATCGCGTATTCATTCTCGTGGCGCAGGTGGTCTGGCGCCTGCCATGTGCTGCAGGCAAGCAAGCCTGGCCCGTCAGAACTGCAGGACAAAGTCTCACCGCGGACGGGGAGCTGAGCGCCTGGCCCGTCACAGCCAGGGTCCGCAAACCGGCTGCGTCAGTATATATACAGTAGGAGGCACCCGGAACACGGCAGAAACAACTGGTTTCTAAAACGAATATACCCACCTCAAACGCACAGAAAAGAGAATATTCTCCCAGTGCCGGCTGGCCTTTCATTTCTTAATTAAACATGGGAAAGAAGGTCCCAGAGCTTCACCAGTTTAGCAATGTGCAATCATCACGGTGAGATCAAAGCGAAAGCCAGGAAAGGGAGTACTCCCAGCATAGGCAGCAGAAGTAGGTGGTGTCCTTCCCTAGGATAGAAACCTCCCTCACACTTGCATCCTCTTTGCTGGATGCATTGCTGTGAAGGGTGGCAGACTGCAGTGGAAGTGCAGAGCTAAAATAAAACCCATACGGAACTCCCTAGGTAAATGTTTCAGGGAATATTTTAAGCCATCTTTCCTAAGCTCCAATTATGGACACCTACTTCATGCGGCCATCGCTGGGGGAAAGTACAGCAGGTTCCTCAACAAGGCTGTTGAAAAATAATGTGGCAATTTGTGTCAGATGCATTTTCCTAAAGTATCCCCATGATTAAATCAGTGTGCCTGGACTACAGCATGGAGGGAGAGGGGGCGGGGAAGTGACTTCACCCATGTGCTGTAGCAGAATGAAAGGACGGGCCTACCACTTCTACACAGAGCAGAAAAACGCAGACTGCAGTACTCACTGCGCTCAGGCCGACTGCAGTGGACAAAGACATCACTGGGATCCGATTCAATATAAGCAACCGCAAAAACCCAACACTTCAGCTCTCACACCACACAAACAAAACTGAACTGCATTTCTTTAGCATGCAAAAAGCTAGCTTTCCATGGTTTCTAAACATCCCCTTTACTACTACTCTTGCTGTACTTTTAAAAACCTTGGAGGTAAATAAGGAGTTTCCAAAGGATATATCACTTAATCATACTGTCATTTAGAGTGCTATAATGGATTCTGTTTGACTTCAGTACAAAGGACATTTCTGGACTGGCATTCCTTAGTACACACCTGCTTTTTGAGAACAGTAAAAACCGTACATGATTGTAAAATGTTGTAATGTTAGAATGAATATAATATTACAGTGATGGAACCCATGCTAGACATTGTAGGAGAACATACTGCATAAATAGTAGCACAGCAACATAATTCACTTTCATTAAAGCCCCCAATTTGTCAGACTCTTTTGACTTTATCAGCAAAGTCTGTAGCTAAAGCCACAACCTAAAGCCCTTTGCAACAGAGGCTTGAGCAGATTCATTTCAACAGCTCTGCATTTACAAAGCAAAGGAGAAAAAATAAATAAATGGGCTATTCATTCCCAGCTTTGAGGTCACTTCTATTCAACAGCCAGTGCCAAAAAGTTAAAAAGAAAATCTTGAATTAGTTTAATCTGCTTTGCAACAATATTTTCAAACCACTCAGCTTCCTTACAGACTTCGAGCTATTGAGCGAGACGAAGTACAAAGTTAATTCTTTAGATACTGCACGGTGCAGGGCATTAGTTTAGTTACTTAATCATGGGCAAACCCACAGAAAGATGGCTTGGCAGACAAAGTGAGCTGATTAAACAGTGCGTAAAAGCTGGGACTGAATGGTACAGCAGCAACTTAAAGCACAATTGCAGGACCAGTGCCAGTAAATGAAATGAGAAGTGAGCTCCTGACAGAGCCAGACTGGCATCTGGGGTCTTTCAGAATCGGCGGTGAGGTCGGTGGGGGGGGGGTGGGTCTGTTTGATTGGAAGACAACCTTTTGTAGCCTTTGGATTTAACCTGAATGTATCAGCAGATAAAAGAGGACAAATCACTTCATGCAAATATTTTAGCTGTTTAATGCGATGGTGCAGGCACTATACAAAGCACACAAGTGAACTCTTACCCCAGCAGAGGGGAGGCCACCATCCTTAAATCATAACCCTCCAAACCATTTTGTACTGACCACCATTAACTCATTCAATTGTGTTGTGTAGATATCATTTGAAAGGACAAAACCGATAACCCTGAGCCTTCAAGGACCAGTGTGCCAGCCCTGACTCAGCTGAACTAGTGAACTTTTTAAAATGATGAAACTCGCTCTTGATCTTCCATCTTCATAAACTGCTGATTTGTGGGCGACCCGCAAGGCTTGTCCAGTCCTGATCCAGGTTTTCATTGCAACTCAACTCCTAACGAGCCAAATCAGCTAATGACTGGCTTAACTGCAATAATTTCACAACTTTGCCCACCTGCTGCCCCTGCTTTCAAGAAACCCAGAAAACCTACAGACACCTTGTTGCAAAACAAAGTACCACTATGACAAGGTAAATGATGAGGAAATATAAATACCACTTGACTCAAGTGACTCTAATGGGGGGGGGAGATCAGACAAAACCTCTGTACATCGTACCTCCTCCAAAAAGCAAAGAACATCTTAACCCAAAACAAGAAACATACAGTATACTGTATCTGAAAGCATGCAAGTCTTGTGGAAAAAAATGAAAATTAACAGCATGGCAGATATGATTACGTGTCCGTGTGGATTCAGTGAGGTTCCCTGCTATCAGAGGGCACTGATAATAGAATATCACTGATAAAAAAACAGGTCTGCTCCACATTTTTGGTGTACGTGATCTTTTTTTGTATTGGGAGCACTGCAGAATGCAGTCACTGTCTGGTCTCCACAGCTCCCCAGTTCCAACCTGGATGGTGACTCTGCTTCAGCAATACACCTTGCAACTTCTGTACTAACTGCATACCTCCGGGTAAAGTCTAAGGGCAGATTGTTTGGAAAGTAGGGTTTCCAGTCTTGTGGATTAGAAAGGTATGTGATAAGGCATGGTATATCAGACAGGAAGCCCCCCACAGGCCCTTGTGGCTGGAACGGTCTGAGTTTCCCACAGGGAAGCTACAAGCTGCCGTAACGTTTTCGTGGACTTTTTTAGCAACAAATCAAAAAATCAATGTCAGTATTCTAGCTGACAGCACAGAAGTGCACACGCAAACAGCGAGTTAAATATATAAAAACACGTGTACAGAGGAAGACCCAAGATAACATACAGTAACTGGATGAGGTGCAGTAAAAGGTCACTGCCTAAATCTGGACAGAAGACTGTGGGATTCTTCCAATAATATGAGAAGAGTTTTTATTCTGTGTAATACCACACGAGTAAGAGCTGTAAGTCTTATCAGTTTATGTTTTTTTTTCTCTTGAAAAAGAAGCTATCCTATTCCACACAGGATTGCAGGGGGAGGCTGAAATGTAGCAGGCTTGCTTTTCAGAGCCAAGGAGGTACTGAGATTAAAGAGGGTTATAACAATTTCAGAGCAATTACAGCAGTTTTACACCTACAAACAATGTGGAGAATTTATGTAGCTCTGATACAGCCAGTGAACTGTTGGACTGCTACTCAGCGTTGCTCTGAGTTCAACACACAATAAAACAATTATGCGACACATATGACTCTGCTTATTAACACAAGGCATATTTTATATTCTAAATTCTAAATCTGTTATAAATTTTTTTCATGCACAAAATGTGAGGTTAACCCTTTAAATAATTTAAACCCAATCAATAGATTCATTGGTAGCAAAGCAATTTCCAGTGGGGAAAAAAAATCAATATCATTAGGAGAACTACATTGCCGAAAGGAAATCTGATAGACAGGTTCTCCAGCAATAACTGAAACTCTAAGAATAACTGTAGACATGTTTTATTTTTCCTTGGGGAGCAAAAGCCCATAATAATTCAGAAAATGCTCAGTGACATAGGCTGGGTGTTCATGGTAGATAATCATAAAAGCCTGCTTACTTTATATTGTACATTAGTGTCATTATGCTGAGGGTTAAATATACAGTACTGTAGCCCCACTTCTTTAAACACAATATCTTTGATAAACGTGACACTGGAAGAACTTTTAAAGATCACTGTTTTCTTCTACTCTCTGCTTCAAAACATCATAAAACTAGAGAGAGACCCTCACTCCTCTTCCCAAAATCCAGCTACAACACTGTTAACATTCCCAATCCACTCGGCAGCAGAGACGTTTAGCTGTTAATACACAGAATGTTTCTGCATGCACCTACCTGCCTGTGTGGAAAACATGCACTTCAAGACAGGAATGTTTGCTTTGCAAATCATTAAGCAATCTCTTGGAATAATGCAGAATTGCTTTTAGGCCCCACTGAAGAAAAGCAAAGACAAACTGACTCCTTATAAGGAACTGCACAAAAATACTACAATATCAGATCTGTGTTTTGGGAAGCCTGCGTACAGCAGTCACTCTATAGAAGGGAGCTCGTCAGAAAAGCAATGGCTGGTTATAATGCATTCCAAAGTGCATTCCTTTTCCAATGCTGAGCTCAATGTGCTACATGAAATTTTGGCTCATGGCATCTCAGTGTGTTACAATATTAACACTGAGCTTGTTTGCTTTCTGCCAAAGAATTTGCAATGTAAGAGCAGGGCACACTCCATTTCTCACTCTTTCTCAGGTGATGACATGGTGTATTTTGCCAAGGAATTCCAAGCATCTGATAAACAGCAATAAGATAACATATAGTAATGTCACACCTGATTCTCAAATGATACATTTCATCAATGATTAATGCAAAAGCCTGCAGGCCAGGGACTGCACTGTATCCTTCTGGGACGAGAAAAGGAAAGCACAAGTTTTCATCTGCAGCTTGTTCTTTATTAACCCACGGTCTAAAGAAACTTCCTTCATAAAACTCCGAAGACTTTGGACTGGACTCTCGGTACAAAATTTATGCGTTAATAAGTCTTAAAACTAGTCATTAGTCCCTGTCTTTAGTTGAGTTCAGTATATTTGTCATATGCACAAGTGCAATGAAATGCTTATTTGCTTGTATGCTCCAATATAAAGACATTAAAGGAATCACCAAAATCATCAACACAGAACAGCTGCAGCAACAACAAGTTAAAAAATATACAACTGTAGATAAAAGACAAGCAGTTTAGAAGAACTAGATTGCAGCAATATGAACTGCATGTGGTCTAACAGTATTTTAGGTTACAAAGTGTCACACAGAACACACAAAAAACCTTCTCCAACCTTTCAAAAGCCCATTAATTCCTAATGTTCCACTCTTCTCTCAATCTCAATCCACAGTATGTGGCACTAAAGACTCTAGAAACCGGGCTCTGACATGTTTTGGATGGTCAGCAGTAATTCTGGAGAAATCTAAGACAGTTCCACCCAAAATGTTGATTTGGTAGAAGAATTTAGACTAATCTATACCACACTTACCCCATTTTTCCTCACTGTTTTTTTCCTCTCTATGTGTACATGTATATAACAACCCATCTGTACCCCCTGCTGTGAAGTAAATCTGTTTAATTGTATCTTGAGCCTTTGAAAACTGCTTACACCACTTTCAGGATTGAAACTTCACAGCTCTCCTGAGCTCCTGACTCCTTGACTCTGGGCCATCAGAAAAGTCAGAGGTTTTCAGCTACCCAATGAAATGCTAAGAAAACTATATTTGTATATGCATAATCTACTGAATTTCTGTTCCTGTAACTTCAAAATCATTAACACTTCTGGAAAGACAAGAGGCAGAATAACTGGCGTGTTCATGTATGCATCTGAGACCCTTAAACCTTAAGCTTCAAGTTTCTATAAGCTGGACACAGAAACAATGGTAATACACAAGAATATTACGAAAGGTACAAAGGATAGGATGTCATGATTCCTCTTAGCAAGCTGGACTGGTAAATTGGAATTGAACTAGGAACTGATCTGCAGTCAAATGAGCTACAGTTTCTAGTTTCATAAACTTAACGTCTGCTACAGTAGCTGAAGGGAATTTCTAAAACAATATTACAGTACTGTATTCTTGTTTTCTTTTACAGTAAGCCTGTTTCCCTTAAAAGTCCAGTTTTTCTCATCTCTGCTAGGGGGCTTTGTGAATACAGTAATTTACTGGGGAGACACAGGCAGGTCGTTTGAAATGCCCTAGGTCACAGGCAACATTTCAGTAGATAAGCTCAAATTTATTGTGGGTTTGCCCAAAAGAAGAGAAGAAAGGCAAATGATGAAGATGGATACTGCCCTGAGAATAACGCATTAAAGAGAGGAAATGGTACATGCTACAAGGTCTGCTTAACTTTGGTCTCCACTCAAGAACGACCCTAGGCACACTCGCTTCAATCATGTTTAATAACTTTAATGCATTCCAGCACTTAAAAAGAATACAAACTCATTTGTCTTCATACTGTTCCGTTTAATTAATCACACACAACCGCTTGAGTGAAATGTGTAAATGGCAGGCCCCTCGTTAGGGGTCTGATTAAATTCTATACAAATTGTTTTTAACTCTTCGCCTCCTGTGGACGACAAGGAAACGCACTGCCTGAGCTCCTTCACCGGCAGCCAGAACACAAAGGTCAGGAGTTCAACAGCTCGTGTTAGTCTCCTACTTTAGGCGGCTCTGTTTTCACTCCCACTGTATTTGTATTCATACTAGAAAATTCAATGTGAACAGAGTGTTGGATGAAATACTTCAGTGCTGTATTTTGCTCTAAACAAGCCAAGGGCCATGATTCAACATGAGGAGCACGTCAACCACCTCCTCCAGCACTGTAACAGGCCGGGGGTATTATTGGATAACAGCACTGTAAAAGGCCCAGTTTCCTGGGTGGGGTACACAGAGAGTGAGGACCCCACCACCACTAAATCAATGAGGAGGTTTCCTGGGCTATGGAGGACAGACCTGCCCAACACCTCATCTAGGTAAGTGTCAGGAGTACAAGTGCAGCTGTTTGACCTGACCTTCTGACCCCGAGCAAAACGAGCTGCTGTGTCCTCCAAACGGCAGCCTCTCAACAGGTGAAATGCCTGGTCACACTCAACAGAAACAAACGCCATTACACGCCACGGGCTCTTTTTCCTGAACTTAACCTCCGACCCCGCAGTGCTGGCGGATGCGCCGTCAGGCCAGCGCGGCCTGAGGCCCAGGCTGGAGTGTCAGGCCGCCCCTCCTGACGCAGAGCAGGGCGGGCAGCACTCACTGGGGGGAGTCCGGAGGTGAAGCTGAAGGCTCCGTCAGGTCCTGCTGATGTATTCCCTGCCAACTGACCACACAGTCACTCCCGGGCTGCACAAAGGTGAGGATGTGTCTCCCACAGGTGATAAATAATTCAAGGAAAAGAGCAAAGTGTCAGACCTATCAGGAGATCAAGGAGAGGAACAAGCCAAGGCAGGGCTTAAAAGCTTTGCTGCTAATCGAAGACAGATAATGGTTTCTGGACAAAGGCTGCTCCAGGGCCCGTGAGTAAAACCAGTTAAATGATGTCAGTAGAGCCTTTCCCATCACGCCTGACAAATCGTGGTTATTAACTCCTTAGAAAGCACCCCACCAAGGTAATGATCGTTGCATGGGCTGACATGAAGGCCACATGAAGAGCAATACCGAAACGGTTAATATAGTGAAACTGCACTGCAGGGAAGAAGGGGAAAGAATAAATGGAAAAAACATGCCCCACAATGATTCCCCGACGCATTTTCCATGCAGAAAAACAAAAATAGATAAATCATGATCCCTTTTCTACTAATGACAGCTGCCAGGGTACGACAAAAACTTCTAAAGATGATTAATTGACTGTTGGTTTAATTACTTCATCGACCAGGACCTTGCAGTCAGAAGAAGATGGTATGCATTTATGTGAACCTGAAACAAGCGCGTGTTTTGCTTTAAAAGGAAGAGATTGCAAAACTGCTCTGGTGGATATCTGAAGAGGGAAGACCGCAAAAGACAAGCCCCAATCAGGGTTAATGTACCTTTAGAAGAGTAGAATGAAAGAGCGTCTGGCATTTGCTCAAATGGATGTGATGGAGAAAAAGTGAATGATTTTTACTTTACTACTACTTTACCTGATTTGCCCAAAAAGTTGCTTCCGTTTTAACTGTACTTTGGAAAAAAGCTTCAGAGCACCTCAATACTTAGAGAAAGAGGTGGACAGACTAAAACGTCTACACCTTTTACCCAGGTTTCAAATGGCTTCTTCTGCTCACCCATGTTGAGGGAGAGGGGACTCATATGTACTGTATAAGAGTCTCCTACAAAACACATGAGCCTTTAAATTCCTTGAACACAGACTATGAATCCTGGACAAAGGTTACTCTAAAACATAAGGAATAATAAATACAGAAGAGGTGAGAATATAAAGCCGCTCAGGTCTGAGATTTATTGTTCTTTAAAAGAGAGAGGTGAAAGTGAAGAGGTGGACACAGTTTAAAAACAAGGATGCAAATCATTTAGCAGCTCGTCTCAGACGAGTGGCCTTCAGGAGCAGCAGTACAGGGACTGAAACAATCTGGCTTTCTTCAGCTGTGCCACAGGGAGCCGAGCAGACACATGTCTGGTTACGGTAAGCAGAAAGACAAGTGGGACTGGCATAAGGAAATGTATGTATAATATGAACGTGGTGAGGTAGCCAAAAACATGTTTAAATGCAGGCAGTCTAGAACAAATATATGAAAAACATTCATGTGCAATTTTAAACAATCCATAACCATAGTAGCCCAAGTTACAGACAATTTACCAATTGGTTTCCATGATAGTGTGGTGCTTTGGGACAATACCTTCGGCTCAGCCAACAGCAGCACAATGAAATGGATTGAGCCAGAGTATTGTTACAAAGGCAAAACTCTGGGGCATGGCTACACAGCAACACGTCAACAGACGGTCATCTTACGCACTGAGCAGCAGGCAAGGCAAGTGGCAGCCTCAACCTGAGACTACAGGCCGCTTACTGTAGTCATTTCTTTCCGCCTTTGTCCTGACCCAGACTGTTGTGCTGTGGGACTGACAAGCTCTGTTAATTTTGAACAGCCCTCTGGGAGAAATCCTATTCTCTGGATGATCAGTCTAGTAGAATTATATCGCTGCGCTAAATGTGGGACTTCAGCCAGTTGGTTTTCCTTTCCCTTCACCACTATTTAAACCTAAACTGTGCGTTGACAACAGTGCCGCCTTGGCACGGATTGCGTTTTTACAGTTCACACTCCAGTATCTCAGCAGATTGTCAGATTTATTCTTCAGTGTGCTGGTAGCCTTCATCGGATCCTTCCAGATCTCCAGCACCAGAAACTGGAGTCACACAAAAATCCATGCCATTGTATGCATCTTTGTGAAAGCCCAATTTCATTTCGATTGTGTGACATATCGTTTTAGCTTTACTATTAAAATTCCCCTTCTGTTTTTCTAAGGATCAGGAATAATTCCTCTGAAACAGGGCAGAGAAGACATCCAATTCCTCTGCCTTCAGTGAGGACACCCCCCTCAAATCCTGGTCCTCCCAATATGACTCTCAAGTCCTAGATGAAGGCTTTCGCTCCTGATCTTCAAATACATTCCTGGTTAACATCTCTGCTTTTGTTTTGGGGAGGGGGCAGATCTTTCCCTTCCCTTTGGTTTTTGGTGCTCTGGGATTATGGCACAGTTTTGCCCGTCTGCTATATTTAAGTCTGAACCACTAAAGTATCAGTAATTACAGGGCACTACACACAAGCTGCACCAGCATTAAAAAAGAAAGAATCAAGGTC